>NC_034186.2:76057626-76062802 GCF_002021735.2 Oncorhynchus kisutch
GTGTGCTTGTGTGTGTGTGTGTGTGTGTGTGCGTGTGTGCGTGTGTGGTGCGTGCGTGCATGCGTGGTGCGTGTGTGTGTATGTGTGTGTGTGTGTGTGCGTGCGTTTATTTGCAAATAAATTCATTAAAAATCCTACATTGTGATATCCTGGATTTTTTTTTCTCATTTTGTCTGTCATAGTTGAAGTGTACCTATGATGAAAATTACAGGCCTCTCTCAGCTTTTTAACAATTGGTGGCTGACTAAATACTTTTTTCCCCCACTGTATATAAAGAGAGAGATACAGAAGGAGGGAACATATATATATATAGACAGAGAGACACAGAGGGAGGGATCATATATATAGAGAGAAAGCAGAGGGGGGGGAGAGAGAAAGCAGAGGGGAGGAGAGAGAAAGCAGAGGGGGGGGAGAGAGAAAGCAGAGGGGGGGGAGAGAGAAAGCAGAGGGGGGGGAGAGAGAAAGCAGAGCAGAGGGGGGGAGAGAGAAAGCAGAGCAGAGGGGGGGAGAGAGAAAGCAGAGGGGGGGGAGGAGAGAAAGCAGAGGGGGGGAGAGAGAAAGCAGAGGGGGGGAGAGAAAGCAGGGGGGGGAGAGAGAAAGCAGAGGGGGGGAGAGAGAAAGCAGAGGGGGGGAGAGAGAAAGCAGAGGGGGGGGAGAAGAAAGCAGAGGGGGAGAGGGAGAAAGCAGAGGGGGGAGAGAAAGCAGAGGGGGGAGAGAGAAAGCAGAGGGGGGGAGAGAGAAAGCAGAGGGGGGGAGAGAGAAGCAGAGGGGGGAGAGAGAAAGCAGAGGGGGGGAGAGAGAAAGCGAAGGGGGGGGAGAGAAAAGCAGAGGGGGGAGAGAGAAAGAGAGGGGGAGAGAGAAAGAGGGGGGGAGAGAGAAAGCAGAGGGGGGGGAGAGAGAAAGCAGAGGGGGGAGAGAGAAAGCAGAGGGGGGGAGAGAGAAAGCAGGGGGGGAGAGAGAAAGCAGAGGGGGAGAGAGCAAGCAGAGGGGGAGAGAGAAAGCAGAGGGGGGAGAGAGAAAGCAGAGGGGGGAGAGAGAAAGCAGAGGGGGGAGAGAGAAAGCAGAGGGGGGGGAGAGAGAAAGCAGAGGGGGGAGAGAGAAAGCAGAGGGGGGGAGAGAAAGCAGAGGGGGGGGAGAGAGAAGCAGAGGGGGGGGGGCGGGGAGAAGAAAGCAGAGGGGGGGGAGAAGAGAAAGCAGGGGGGGGAGAGAAAGCAGAGGGGGGAGAGAGAAAGCAGAGGGGGGGAGAGAGAAAGCAGAGGGGGGGAGAGAAAGCAGAGGGGGGGAGAGAGAAAGCAGAGGGGGGGAGAGAGAAAGCAGAGGGGGGAGAGAGAAAGCAGAGGGGGGGGGAGAGAAAGCAGAGGGGGGGGGAGAGAAAAGCAGAGGGGGGAGAGAGGAAAGCAGAGGGGGGGAGAGAGAAAAGCAGGGGGGGGGGAGAGAAAGCAGAGGGGGGGGGAGAGAGAAACAGCAGAGGGGAGAGAGAAAGCAGGAGGGGAGGGAGAGAGAAGCAGAGGGGGGGAAGAGAGAAAGCAGAGGGGGGGAGAGAGAAAGCAGAGGGGGGGAGAGGAGAAGCAGAGGGGGGGGGGGAGCGGCGAGAGAAAGCAGAGGGGGGAGAGAGAAGCAGAGGGGGGTGAGAGAGAAAGCAGAGGGGGGGGAGAGAGAAAGCAGAGGGGGGGGAGAGAGAAAGCAGAGGGGGGAGGAGAGAAAGCAGAGGGGGGGAGAGAGAAAGCAGAGGGGGGGGAGAGAGAAAGCAGAGGGGGGGAGAGGAGAGAAGAGAAGCAGAGGGGGCGAGAGAGAGAAAGCAGAGGGGGGGAGAGGGGAGGAGAGAAAGCAGAGGGGGGAGCGAGAAAGCAGAGAGGGGAGAGAGAAAGCAGAGGGGGGGAGAGAGAAAGCAGAGGGGGGAGAGAGAAAGCAGAGGGGGAGAGAGAAAGCAGAGGGGGAGAGAGAAAGCAGAGGGGGGAGAGAGAAAGCAGAGGGGGGGAGAGAGAAGCAGAGGGGGGAGAGAGAAGCAGAGGGGGAGGAGAGAGAGAGCAGAGGGGGGGGAGAGAGAAAGCAGAGGGGGGGTAGAGAGAAAGCAGAGGGGGGGAAGAGAAAGCAGAGGAGGGGGAGAGAAGCAGGAGTTTTAATAGACTTTATCCATTAAAGCCGTCATTAACTGGACGAGTCTGAAACCTTTTAGCCACAGTCATCTCAGTAATGACACAAATCAGAGAAACAGGGAGCGTGTGTGTGTGTGTGTGTGTGTGTGTGTGTGTGTGTGTGTGTGTGTGTGTGTGTGTGTGTGTGTGTGTGTGTGTGTGTGGCTAACGAGGGTAATTATGGGAAGATTGGGAAATGGCTTAGTGAATTATGACCTTGAAACCATAGAGGGCTTTTATCAGACGGAGTCAGGCTTGGACTGGGGGAGAGAGGCTGGATGGGGGACTGTCAGATGTGTGCTTGTGTGTGTGTGATGAGTCCTACACCCCTTGTCATTCTGTCTGGTTCTCATCTCAGTCCCTCTGCTACCTTTTAATCTCTCATTGCTCAGATTGCTGATTCTCTCTCTCTCTCGATGTCAGTCTATCTCTCTCTGTCTCTTTCTTTCTCTCACTTTTTCTCTCGCTCTGTCTATCTTACTCTGTTCAGGTCTGGTTGTCTATTTCTGTCTGATCGATCGCTCTATACTGGCACACTGCTGTTTCCTCCTTTCCTCCCATCTCCCTCCCTCACCTGCTTCCACTCCCCCTCCATCAAATGATTCCATCCTCTCTCTCTTTTATTTCTGGTTCTTATGTCCCTGACTCCTTACATCCTTCACCTTCCCCTCTCCACTCTCTCTTTTATTTCTGGTTCTTATGTCCCTGACTCCTTACATCCTTCACCTTCCCCTCTCCACTCTCTCTTTTATTTCTGGTTCTTATGTCCCTGACTCCTTACATCCTTCACCTTCCCCTCTCTCTCTCTTTTATTTCTGGTTCTTATGTCCCTGACTCCTTATGATTTTCACCTTCCCCTCTCCTCTCTCTCTTTTATTTCTGGTTCTTATTGTCCCTGACTCCTTACATCCTTCACCTTCCCCTCTCCTCTCTCTCTTTATTTATTTATTGTGTGTACCGGTGTGTGTATCTGTACCGGTGTGTGTGTGTACCTGTGTGTGTACCGGTGTGTGTATCTGTACCGGTGTGTGTGTGTGTGTACCTGTGTGTGTACCGGTGTGTGCATCTGTACCGGTGTGTGTGTATCTGTACCGGTGTGTGTGTATCTGTACCGGTGTGTGTGTGTGTGTGTGTGTGTGTGCTTGGGCTTTTACGAGGGATCCCTGTGCTTGGCTCCAAATCCTGAGCAGTCTGTGTGTGGGTGTTGTGAATACCAATACTGCTGCTATTAGATGCTGGAGAGAGGAGAGGATGAGTGTGTTAGATGCTGGAGAGAGGAGAGGATGAGTGTGTTAGATGTATAACGGTGAGACTGACCATTCTAAAGTATCTGTGTGTCTGTATGTGTCTGTGTCATTCATCATACATGTATTTCTGCTGTTCAGAGTCAATGAGAGAGTCAGGACACTGATCTATACTGTGTGGGAGTGTAGAGACCATCTAAAGTATCTGTGTGTCTGTATGTGTCTGTGTCATTCATCACACATGTATTTCTGCTGTTCAGAGTCAATGAGAGAGTCAGGACACTGATCTATACTGTGTGGGAGTGTAGAGACCATCTAAAGTATCTGTGTGTCTGTATGTGTCTGTGTCATTCATCACACATGTATTTCTGCTGTTCAGAGTCAATGAGAGAGTCAGGACACTGATCTATACTGTATGGGAGTGTAGAGACCATCTAAAATATCTGTGTGTCTGTATGTGTCTGTGTCATTCATCATACATATGGTGTTTTATTATAATTGATGGATAAAGCCCATATCATATCCTGTGTTGTGTTGCTCTGTGTATTTCTGCTGTTCAGAGTCAATGAGAGAGTCGGGACACTGATCTATACTGTGTGGGAGTGTAGAGACCTGCTTAGCTCTTATTCTATCACTAACACTACTGCTTGCACTGTGTGTGGGGGAGAGACTGGCCATGGCTACTATATTCCTGTCTGTTCATATCTATTGTTCTACAGTGGGGCAAAAAGTATTTAGTCAGCCACCAATTGTGCAAGTTCTCCCACTTAAAAAGATGAGAGAGGCCTGTAATTTTCATCATAGGTACACTTCAACTATGACAGACAAAATGAGAAAACAAAATCCAGAAAATCACATTGCGGGATTTTTAATGAATTTATTTGCAAATTATGGTGGAAAATAAGTATTTGGTCAACCTACAAACAAGCAAGATTTCTGGCTCTCACAGACCTGTAACTTCTTCTTTAAGAGGCTCCTCTGTCCTCCACTCGTTACCTGTATTAATGGCACCTGTTTGAACTTGTTATCAGTATAAAAGACACCTGCCCACAACCTCAAACAGTCACACTAAAAACTCCACTATGGCCAAGACCGAAGAGCTGTCAAAGGACACCAGAAACAAAATTGTAGACCTGCACCAGGCTGGGAAGACTGAATCTGCAATAGGTAAGCAGCTTGGTTTGAAGAAATCAACTGTGGGAGCAATTATTAGGAAATGGAAGACATACAAGACCACTGATAATCTCACTCGATCTGGGGCTCCACGCAAGATCTCACCCCGTGGGGTCAAATGATAACAAGAATGGTGAGGCAAAAATCCCAGAACCACACGGGGGGACGTAGTGAATGACCTGCAGAGAGCTGGGACCAAAGAAACAAGGCCTACCATCAGTAACACACTACGCCGCCAGGGACTCAAATCCCGCAGTGCCAGACGTGTCCCCCTGCTTAAGCCAGTACATGTCCAGACCCGTCTGAAGTTTGCTAGAGAGCATTTGGATGATCCAGAAGAAGTTTGGGAGAATGTCATATGGTCAGATGAAACCAAAATATAACTTTTTGGTAAAAACTCAACTCGTCGTGTTTGGAGGAAAAATAATGCTGAGTTGCATCCAAAGAACACCATACCTACTGTGAATCATGGGGGTGGAAACGGACGACTGATCCGTGTAATTGTTCTCTATCCTCTCTATTGTTCTCTATTGTTCTCTTTTCCTCTCTATTCATATCTATTGTTCTCTATTGTTCTCTATCAACTATATTAATCTTATTGTTCTCTATTGTTCTCGATTGTTT
>NC_034186.2:76062902-76070402 GCF_002021735.2 Oncorhynchus kisutch
CCCCTCCCTCTCTCCCCTTCCCTCTCTCCCCTTCTGCTCTCCCCCTCCTCTCGCCCCCTTCCCTCTCGCCCCTTCTGCTCTTCCCTCCCTCTCCCCTTTTCTCTCCCCTTCGCCTCTCTCCCTCTCTCTCCCCTTCCCTCTCCCCCTCCTCTCCCCTCCTCGTCCCCTTCTCAGTCTCCCCTTCTTGCTCTCCCTCTCTCTCCCCCTCCCTCTCTCCTTTGCTCTCCCCTTCCCTCGTCTCCCGCTTCCCTCTCTCCCCTTCCCCTCTCTCCCCCTCCCTCTCTCCCCTTTTCTCTCCCCTTCCCTCTCTCCCCTTCCCCTCTCTCCTCGCTTCCCTCTCTCCCCCCCTTCCTCTCTCCCCTTCTCTCTCTCCCCCCCCTCTCTCCCCTTCTCTCTCTCCCCTTTTCTCTCCCCTTCACTCTCTCCCCTTCACTCTCTCCCCTTCCCTCTTTCTCCTCTCTCTCCCCCTTCCTCTCCCCTCCCTCTCTCCCCTTCCCTCTCCCCCTCCCTCTCTCCCCTTCCCTCTCCCCCTCCCTCTCTCCCCTTCTCTCTCCCCCTTCTCACTCTCCCTTCTCGCTCTCCCTTCTTGCTCTCCCCCTCCCTCTCTCCCCTTCACTCTCTCCCCTTCCCTCTCTCTCCTTCCCTCTCTCCCCCTCCCTCTCTCCCCTTCCCTCTTTCTCCTCTCTCTCCCTTCCTCTCCCCCTCCCTCTCTCCCCTTCCCTCTCCCCCTCCCTCTCTCCCCTTCCCTCTCCCCTCCCTCTCTCCCCTTCTCTCTCCCCTTCTCACTCTCCCCTTCTCGCTCTCCCTTCTTGCTCTCCCCTCCCTCTCTCCCCTTCACTCTCTCCCCTTCCCTCTCTCCCCTTCACTCTTTCTCCTTCTCTCTCTCCCCTTCCCTCTCTCTCCTTCCCTCTCTCCCCCTTCCCTCTCTCTCCTTCCCTCTCTCCCCCTCCCTCTCTCTCCCCTTCCTTCTCTCCCCTTCGCTCTCTCCCCTTCTCTCTCCCCTTTTCTCTCCCCTTCACTCTCTCCCCTTCACTCTCTCCCCTTCCCTCTTTCTCCTCTCTCTCCCCTTCCCTCTCTCCCCTTCTCTCTCTCCCCTTCTTGCTCTCCCCCTCCCTCTCTCCCCTTTTCTCTCCCCCCTTCCCTCTCTCCCCTTCTTGCTCTCCCCCTCCCTCTCTCCCCTTTTTCTCTCCCCCTTTCCCTCTCTCCCCTTCCCTCTCTCCCCTTCCCTCTCTCCCCTTCTTGCTCTCCCCCTCCCTCTCTCCCCTTTTCTCTCCCCCCTTCCCTCTCTCCCCTTCTTGCTCTCCCCCTCCCTCTCTCCACTTTTCTCTCCCCTTCTCGCTCTCTTGCTCCCCCTCTCCCCTTCTCTTGCTCCCCCTCTCCCCCTCTCTTGCTCCCCCTCTCCCCCTCCTCTTGCTCCCCCTCTCCCCTTCTCTTGCTCCCCCTCTCCCCCTCTCTTGCTCCCCCTCTCCCCCTCTCCCCTTCTCCCCTTCTCTTGCTCCCCCTCTCCCCCTCTCTTGCTCCCCCTCTCCCCCTCTCCCCTTCTCTTGCTCCCCCTCTCCCCCTCTCCCCTTCTCTCACTCCCCCTCCCCTGCTCCCCCTCCCTGCTCCCCCTTTCCCCCTCTCTTGCTCCCCCTCTCCCCTTCTCTTGCTCCCCCTCTCCCCCTACTTCTCTCCTTTGATCTTTTGTTTCTCACTGATCTTCACCCCTTCTGTCAAATATTTAGGATGTTTTTGGCAGGTTTGATGAAAATGACCATGCAGAAATGCTTTGGTTCATTTACTCTACAAAAGTCAACATATATAACAGGGTAGGACCAAAGTTCTAGGAAACTAACACATTTTGATTTAATAAATAAACTAAATATTTTAAATGGCTTTAACTCATATATTTCAGAATAGTATCTGAGCTAATATGTCAATAGACTATTCAATAAAAATACCAAAGTTAAACCATGCATAATTCATGAAGTTGAATTAATGACAGATTCCTGTTTTGAAGGTCATTATTATTCATGTTTTCTTCAGAGATCATAACAATGTTGCCCTTTGAACTTTCTGAAATACTTGAGTCACCAACCTTTACACATGTTGTTGAACAGAATGACTGTGCAGCACTGTTGTGCTCCAGAGTGGCTCAGCGGTCTAAGACACTGCATCTCAGTGCTGGAGGCGTCACTACAGACACTCTGGTCCAAATCCAGGCTGTATCACAACCGGCCGTGATTGGGAGTCTGTTACGCACGCCTCTATGAAGAGGGAACGCAACACCCTGCTACAACTAAACTCTCCGTGAAGTGAAAAAGGTATGGACTGTAGGTGCAAGTAAGAATGACAACAGGCAGAATGTGGTACCGTTTACAAGGACTTTATTCCTTTACACGGTAATATGGGGAAAAGGGGCTGGACGGAACCAAAGCAAAGAAAGTAAATCTCAAAGCCCCCCCCCCTCTCCTATCTTACCTGCCTACCCACTACTTACCTAATTTAGCACCACCTGGTGCCCTAACCAAAATACAAGGGGTGGTCCGCCCAGGTCTTACCTAGTGTGCCTAGACAGCGAATATGCTACGGGTATATGTATGCCCGCGGGCCTCTTGCCTAAGCACTCCCTAGGTGCCTTCCCCTTCTCCCCTGGGAACAAATGAAACAGAATATTAAACAATTTCACAAACTAAGGACATCAAATAAGCTCTACCTGAGCAACAAACTCACAGAACATACCACTTCCCAGCAATGAACTCCCAGCAATGAACTCCCAGCAATGAACTCCCAGCAATGAACTCCCAGCAATGAACTCCCAGCAATGAACTCCCAGCAATGAACTCCCAGCAATGAACTCCCAGCAATGAACTCCCAGCAATGAACTCCCAGCAATGAACTCCCAGCATGAACTCCCAGCAATGAACTCCCAGCAATGAACTCCCAGCAATGAACTCCCAGCAATGAACTCCCAGCAAACTCAACCTCTAGCAAAATCTCTGCAATGACCTCCCAGCAAAATCTCTCTCTCCTGAACAGAACACTGGCTTTTATATAGCTTCAGATTGAATGGGTAATTGGAGACAGCTGCGTCTTGACGAGGGGGCGGGGTCAGCTCTCCAATTAGCCATGGAGTCGACCAATCAGCTGCTTGAGGGATTTCAGGAAGCCATTTCCTGAAATAAACACATGCAAATACACAAACTACAACACATAAACTGGGGAACGTAACAGAGTCCCATAGGTCGGCGCACAATTGGCCCAGCGTGGTCCAGGTTTGGCCGGTTGTAGGCCATCATTGTAAATAAGAATTTGTTCTTAACTGACTTGCCTAGTTAAATAAAGGTTAAATGAAAAATACAAATAAATACAAATGAAGCCTCTCTCTTGCCTTTCTCTCTCTCTCTCTCTCTGAAGATTAGATTCCTTCCATTGTTTCTCACATGGTAATGTGTGTTTGGAGATTTGTGGGGATATATATGACATAAAGTGTATTAATAGGGAGTTGGGCCACCATAAGCCTCCAGAACAGCTTCTATGCGCCTATGCGTCATAGATTCTACAAATGGAACTCTGTTGGTGGGAATGCAACACCATTATTCCACCAGAAATTCCATCATTTGGTGTTTTGTTGATGGTGGAAAACGCTCAGACCCTGTTTCAGAATCTCCCATAAGTGTTCAATTGTGTTGAGATCTGGTGATTGAGACACACACACACACACACACACACACACACACACACACACACACACACACACACACACACACACACACACACACACGCGCGCGCGCGCACACGCACACACGCACGCACGTACGCACACACACACGCACGTACGCACGCACGCACACACGGACGCACGCACACACGCACAAGCACACTTTAAACCCTCTATGCTCCTTTGAGACCCCTCATTCAAAGTCACTGAGATCTCTTCTTCTAGTCATGTTAGACAATATAATGGGCAACTGGGCATTTTTATATATGACAATGAGCATGATGGGATGTGAATTGATTTATTAACTCAGGAACCACACCTGTATGGAAGCATCTGCTTTCATTTATTTTGGCAGTTGCCTGTATAATTATAGTATATTTTTGTCATATTTCTTGTTGAGCTCATCACTTCATCCACAGGGATGGTTAGTGCAGCACAGAGCAGAACATATTCATCTCTCTGACAAAGCAGGGATCTGGGATCGATTGAAAATGCCTGGCCTGCATCGAACAAGTACTCTCCATTCACTCATGTGACACACATACGCACCCACATGCACACACACGCGCACACACACACCAAGCGAGCCTTTCATTCACTTACACTGCATTTTCTTTATTGTACCAAAGGTCTGACATAAATCAGATAGACAGAGCAGAGCATCTGGGCAGGAAGGAGGAGGAGAGGAGAGGAGGGAGGGAGGGAGGGAGGGAGGGAGGGAGGAGAGGAGAGGAGAGGAGAGGAGAGGAGAGGAGAGGAGAGGAGAGGAGAGGAGAGGAGAGGAGAGGAGAGGAGAGGAGAGGAGAGGAGAGGAGAGGAGAGGAGAGGAGAGGAGAGGAGAGGAGAGGAGAGGAGAGGAGAGGAGAGGAGAGGAGGAGTAATAACCTTTGCACTGGGCTGGGGTAGGAAGGAACCAACATAATAAATCACTCATTCACTCTGCCTTTCTCTCTCTCTTTCACACAGACACACACTCACGCACAAATACACAAACACGCAGAAAGTGTCGGTCCTGTCACACAAGGCGATATCCCTGAGTGAAATCTGCCTACTATAGGACAGAGGAGTCTGTGTGTTGGTGGTCAGAATGTACTGTATAGGGTCAGACATTAACCATGAGGTAATATTCAGAGAGAGAGCGAGAGTTACAGTAGGTAGACTGTATGTTTGACTGGTCTTTAGTGCTACAGTAGGTAGACTGTATGTTTGACTGGTCTTTAGTGCTACAGTAGGTAGACTGTATGTTTGACTGGTCTTTAGCACTGCAGTAGGTAGACTGTATGTTTGACTGGTCTTTAGCACTGCAGTAGGTAGACTGTATGTTTGACTGGTCTTTAGCACTGCAGTAGGTAGACTGTATGTTTGACTGGTCTTTAGTACTGCAGTAGGTAGACTGTATGTTTGACTGGTCTTTAGTACTGCAGTAGGTAGACTGTACGTTTGACTGGTCTTTAGTACTGCAGTAGGTAGACTGTACGTTTGACTGGTCTTTAATGCTACAGTAGGTAGACTGTACGTTTGACTGGTCTTTAGCACTGCAGTAGGTAGACTGTATGTTTGACTGGTCTTTAATGCTACAGTAGGTAGACTGTACGTTTGACTGGTATTTAGCACTGCAGTAGGTAGACTGTATGTTTGACTGGTCTTTAATGCTACAGTAGGTAGACTGTACGTTTGACTGGTCTTTAGCACTGCAGTAGGTAGACTGTATGTTTGACTGGTCTTTAGTACTGCAGTAGGTAGACTGTATGTTTGACTGGTCTTTAGTACTGCAGTAGGTAGACGGTATGTTTAACTGGTCTTTAGTGCTACAGTAGGTAGACTGTATGTTTGACTGGTCTTTAGCACTGCAGTAGGTAGACTGTATGTTTTACTGGTCTTTAATGCTGCAGTAGGTAGACTGTATGTTTGACTGGTCTTTAATGCTACAGTAGGTAGACTGTATGTTTGACTGGTCTTTAGTGCTACAGTAGGTAGACTGTATGTTTGACTGGTCTTTAATGTTACAGTAGGTAGACTGTATGTTTGACTGGTCTTTAATATTACAGTAGGTAGACTGTATTTTTGACTGGTCTTTAATGCTGCAGTAGGTAGACTGTATGTTTGACTGGTCTTTAGTGCTACAGTAGGTAGACTGTATGTTTGACTGGTCTGTGTGCTACAGTAGGTAGACTGTATGTTTGACTGGTCTTTAATGCTGCAGTAGGTAGACTGTATGTTTGACTGGTCTTTAATGTTACAGTAGGTAGACTGTATGTTTGACTGGTCTTTAATATTACAGTAGGTAGACTGTATTTTTGACTGGTCTTTAATGCTGCAGTAGGTAGACTGTATGTTTGACTGGTCTTTAGTGCTACAGTAGGTAGACTGTATGTTTGACTGGTCTGTGTGCTACAGTAGGTAGACTGTATGTTTGACTGGTCTTTAATGCTGCAGTAGGTAGACTGTATGTTTGACTGGTCTTTAGTACAACAGTAGGTAGACTGTACGTTTGACTGTACTTTAGGGTTATAGTAGACGTACTGTATGTTTGACTAGTTTTTAATGCTACAGTAGGTAGACTGAATGTTTGACTAGTCTTTAATGCTACAGTAGGTAGACTGTATGTTTGACTAGTCTTTAATGCTACAGTAGGTAGACTGTATTTTTGACTGGTCTTTAATGCTGCAGTAGGTAGACTGTATGTTTGACTGGTCTTTAGTGCTACAGTAGGTAGACTGTATGTTTGACTGGTCTGTGTGCTACAGTAGGTAGACTCTATGTTTGACTGGTCTTTAATGCTGCAGTAGGTAGACTGTATGTTTGACTGGTCTTTAGTACAACAGTAGGTAGACTGTACGTTTGACTGTACTTTAGGGTTATAGTAGACGTACTGTATGTTTGACTAGTCTTTAATGCTACAGTAGGTAGACTGAATGTTTGACTAGTGTTTAATGCTACAGTAGGTAGACTGTATGTTTGACTAGTCTTTAATGCTACAGTAGGTAGACTGTATGTTTGACTGGTCTTTAGTGCTGCAGTGGGTAGACTGTATGTTTGACTAGTCTTTAATGCTACAGTAGATGTACTGTATGTTTGACTGGTCTTTAGTACTGCAGTAGGTAGACTGTACGTTTGACTGGTCTTTAATGCTACAGTAGGTAGACTGTACGTTTGACTGGTCTTTAGCACTGCAGTAGGTAGACTGTATGTTTGACTGGTCTTTAATGCTACAGTAGGTAGACTGTATGTTTGACTGGTCTTTAGTGCTACAGTAGGTAGACTGTATGTTTGACAGGTCTTTAATGCTACAGTAGGTCACCTGTATTTTTGACTGGTCTTTAATGCTGCAGTAGGTAGACTGTATGTTTGACTGGTCTTTAGTGCTACAGTAGGTAGACTGTATGTTTGACTGGTCTGTGTGCTACAGTAGGTAGACTGTATGTTTGACTGGTCTTTAATGCTGCAGTAGGTAGACTGTATGTTTGACTGGTCTTTAGTACAACAGTAGGTAGACTGTACGTTTGACTGTACTTTAGGGTTATAGTAGACGTACTGTATGTTTGACTAGTCTTTAATGCTACAGTAGGTAGACTGAATGTTTGACTAGTCTTTAATGCTACAGTAGGTAGACTGTATGTTTGACTAGTCTTTAATGCTACAGTAGGTAGACTGTATGTTTGACTGGTCTTTAGTGCTGCAGTGGGTAGACTGTATGTTTGACTAGTCTTTAATGCTACAGTAGATGTACTGTATGTTTGACTGGTCTTTAGTACTGCAGTAGGTAGACTGTACGTTTGACTGGTCTTTAATGCTACAGT
>NC_034186.2:76075402-76115402 GCF_002021735.2 Oncorhynchus kisutch
GTAAAGTGTTGGTCCTATGTTTCATGAGCTGAAATAACAGATCACAGAAATGTACCAATCACACACAATCCTTATTATTCTCAAATGTTATGCTCAAATTGGTTTACATCCCTGTTAGTGAGCATGTATCCTTTACGAAGATAATCCATCCACCTGATAGGTGTGGGATATCAAGAAGCTGATTAAACAGCATGATCATTACCCAGGTGTGCCTTGTGCTGGGGACATAAAACGGCACACAACCTAATATCTAAGATCTCTCAAGTTTTTAGGGAGCGTGCAATTGGCATGCTGACCTCTGGAATGTCCACCAGAGCTGTTGCCAGAAAATGTTTATTTCTCTACCAAGTTGTTTTATGTTACAAAACAAAACTGTCAAATGCCTTTCTTGCAAATGCAAAACCCATCAGTGCAATAATCAAAAACAATGTAATACTAGAAAAAACACACAAGAAATAAGAATAAGTAAATGAAATACACAATAAAGTAAGTATACTATAAACAGGAAATATTTAAAAAGTCAGTTCCAATACCAGATTTACATGTGCAGGGATACTGGAGTGATGGAGGTAGATATGTATAGAGGTAAGGTGACAGGGATACTGGAGTGATGGAGGTAGATATGTATAGGGGTAAGGTGACAGGGATACTGGAGTGATGGAGGTAGATATGTATAGGGGTAAGGTGACAGGGATACTGGAGTGATGGAGGTAGACATCTATAGAGGTAAGGTGACAGGGATACTGGAGTGATGGAGGTAGACATCTATAGAGGTAAGGTGACAGGGATACTGGAGTGATGGAGGTAGATATGTATAGAGGTAAGGTGACAGGGATACTGGAGTGATGGAGGTAGATATGTATAGGGGTTAGGTGACAGGGATACTGGAGTGATGGAGGTAGATATGTATAGAGGTAAGGTGACAGCGATACTGGAGTGATGGAGGTAGATATGTATAGGGGTAAGGTGACAGGGATACTGGAGTGATGGAGGTAGATATGTATAGGGGTAAGGTGACAGGGATACTGGAGTGATGGAGGTAGATATGTATAGAGGTAAGGTGACAGCGATACTGGAGTGATGGAGGTAGATATGTATAGGGGTAAGGTGACAGGGATACTGGAGTGATGGAGGTAGATATGTATAGGGGTAAGGAGACAGGGATACTGGAGTGATGGAGGTAGATATGTATAGGGATAAGGTGACAGGGATACTGGAGTGATGGAGGTAGATATGTATAGGGGTAAGGAGACAGGGATACTGGAGTGATGGAGGAAGATATGTATAGGGGTAAGGAGACAGGGATACTGGAGTGATGGAGGTAGATATGTATAGGGGTTAGGTGACAAAACCTGGACCCGTACAAATCAGCTGGGCTTGACAATCTGGACCATCTATTTCTGAAACTATCCGCCGCCATTGTCGCAACCCCTATTACCAGCCTGTTTGACCTCTCTTTCATATCGTCTGAGATCCCCAAGGATTGGAAAGCTGCCGCAGTCATCCCCCTCTTCAAAGGGGGAGACACCCTGGATCCAAACTGTTACAGACCTATATCCATCCTGCCCTGCCTATCTAAGGTCTTCGAAAGCCAAGTCAACAAACAGGTCACTGACCATCTCGAATCCCACCGTACCTTCTCAGCTGTGCAATCTGGTTTCCGAGCCGGTCACGGGTGCACCTCAGCCACGCTCAAGGTACTAAACGATATCATAACCACCATCGATAAAAGACAGTACTATGCAGCCGTCTTCATCGACCTTGCCAAGGCTTTCGACTCTGTCAATCACCATATTCTTATCGGCAGACTCAGTAGCCTCGGTTTCTCAAATGACTGCCGTGCCTGGTTCACCAACTACTTTGCAGACAGAGTTCAGTGTGTCAAATCGGAGGGCATGCTGTCCGGTCCTCTAGCAGTCTCTATGGGGGTGCCACAGGGTTCAATTCTCGGGCCGACTCTTTTCTCTGTGTATATCAATGATGTTGCTCTTGCTGCGGGCGATTCCCTGATCCACCTCTACGCAGACGACACCATTCTATATACTTCTGGCCCGTCCTTGGACACTGTGCTATCTAACCTCCAAACGAGCTTCAATGCCATACAACACTCCTTCCGTGGCCTCCAACTGCTCTTAAACGCTAGTAAAACCAAATGCATGCTTTTCAACCGTTCGCTGCCTGCACCCGCACGCCTGACTAGCATCACCACCCTGGATGGTTCCGACCTTGAATATGTGGACATCTATAAGTACCTAGGTGTCTGGCTAGACTGTAAACTCTCCTTCCAGACTCATATTAAACATCTCCAATCGAAAATCAAATCAAGAGTCGGCTTTCTATTCCGCAACAAAGCCTCCTTCACTCACGCTGCCAAACTTACCCTAGTAAAACTGACTATCCTACCGATCCTCGACTTCGGCGATGTCATCTACAAAATTGCTTCCAACACTCTACTCAGCAAACTGGATGCAGTTTATCACAGTGCCATCCGTTTTGTTACTAAAGCACCTTATACCACCCACCACTGCGACCTGTATGCTCTAGTCGGCTGGCCCTCGCTACATATTAGTCGCCAGACCCACTGGCTCCAGGTCATCTACAAGTCCATGCTAGGTAAAGCTCCGCCTTATCTCAGTTCACTGGTCACGATGGCAACACCCACCCGTAGCACGCGCTCCAGCAGGTGTATCTCACTGATCATCCCTAAAGCCAACACCTCATTTGGCCGCCTTTCGTTCCAGTTCTCTGCTGCCTGTGACTGGAACGAATTGCAAAAATCGCTGAAGTTGGAGACTTTTCTCTCCCTCACCAACTTCAAACATCTGCTATCTGAGCAGCTAACCGATCGCTGCAGCTGTACATAGTCTATAGGTAAATAGCCCACCCATTTTTACCTACCTCATCCCCATACTGTTTTTATTTATTTACTTTTCTGCTCTTTTGCACACCAATATCTCTACCTGTACATGACCATCTGATCATTTATCACTCCAGTGTTAATCTGCAAAATTGTAATTATTCGCCTACCTCCTCATGCCTTTTGCACACAATGTATATAGACTCTCTTTTTTTCTACTGTGTTATTGACTTGTTCATTGTTTACTCCATGTGTAACTCTGTGTTGTCTGTTCACACTGCTATGCTTTATCTTGGCCAGGTCGCAGTTGTAAATGAGAACTTGTTCTCAACTAGCCTACCTGGTTAAATAAAGGTGAAATAAAAAAAAGATTAAAAAAATAAGAATGTGCATATTATGTGTGAGTGAGCAGATGATGGAGTGAGTGAGTGTATGTGTTTTGGAGTGACAGTGTGTTAGTGTGTAGGGCCCTGTGAGTGTGCATAGAGACAGTGTGTTAGTGTGTAGGGCCCTGTGAGTCTGCATAGAGACAGTGTGTTAGTGTGTAGGGCCCTATGAGTGTGCATAGAGACAGTGTGTTAGTGTGTAGGGCCCTGTGAGTGTGCATAGAGACAGTGTGTTAGTGTGTAGGGCCCTGTGAGTGTGCATAGAGACAGTGTGTTAGTGTGTAGGGCCCTGTGAGTGTGCATAGAGACTGTGTGTTAGTGTGTAGGGCCCTGTGAGTGTGCATAGAGACAGTGTGTTAGTGTGTAGGGCCCTGTGAGTGTGCATAGAGACAGTGTGTTAGTGTGTAGGGCCCTGTGAGTGTGCATAGAGACAGTGTGTTAGTGTGTAGGGCCCTGTGAGTGTGCATAGAGACTGTGTGTTAGTGTGTAGGGCCCTGTGAGTGTGCATAGAGACAGTGTGTTAGTGTGTAGGGCCCTGTGAGTGTGCATAGAGACAGTGTGTTAGTGTGTAGGGCCCTGTGAGTGTGCATAGAGACTGTGTGTTAGTGTGTAGGGCCCTGTGAGTGTGCATAGAGACAGTGTGTTAGTGTGTAGGGCCCTGTGAGTGTGCATAGAGACAGTGTGTTAGTGTGTAGGGCCCTGTGAGTGTGCATAGAGACAGTGTGTTAGTGTGTAGGGCCCTGTGAGTGTGCATAGAGACAGTGTGTTAGTGTGTAGGGCCCTGTGAGTGTGCATAGAGACAGTGTGTTAGTGTGTAGGGCCCTGTGAGTGTGCATAGAGACAGTGTGTTAGTGTGTAGGGCCCTGTGAGTGTGCATAGAGACAGTGTGTTAGTGTGTAGGGCCCTGTGAGTGTGCATAGAGACAGTGTGTTAGTGTGTAGGGCCCTGTGAGTGTGCATAGAGACAGTGTGTTAGTGTGTAGGGCCCTGTGAGTGTGCATAGAGACAGTGTGTTAGTGTGTAGGGCCCTGTGAGTGTGCATAGAGACAGTGTGTTAGTGTGTAGGGCCCTGTGAGTGTGCATAGAGACAGTGTGTTAGTGTGTAGGGCCCTGTGAGTGTGCATAGAGACAGTGTGTTAGTGTGTAGGGCCCTGTGAGTGTGCATAGAGACAGTGTGTTAGTGTGTAGGGCCCTGTGAGTGTGCATAGAGACAGTGTGTTAGTGTGTAGGGCCCTGTGAGTGTGCATAGAGACAGTGTGTTAGTGTGTAGGGCCCTGTGAGTGTGCATAGAGACAGTGTGTTAGTGTGTAGGGCCCTGTGAGTGTGCATAGAGACAGTGTGTTAGTGTGTAGGGCCCTGTGAGTGTGCATAGAGACAGTGCAAAAATAAAAGGTCAATAAAGATACAAGGTAAACTCAGATAGTTCATGTAGCTATTTTGTCATCTATTTATCAGTCGTATTGCTTGGGGATAGAAGCTGTTCAAGAGCCTGTTGATGTCAGACTTGATGCATCGGTACCTCTTGCCATGTGGCAGCAGAGAAAGTAGTCTATTGGTGGTTGGGTGGTTGGGGTTTTTGACGACTTTTCCGGGCCTTCTTTTCATACCGCCTGATATAGTGGTCCCGGATGGCAGGGAGCTCGGCCCCAGTGATGTACTGGGATGTCCGCACAACCCTCTGTAGCGCCATGCGATCAAGAGTGGTGCTGCTGCCAAGCCAAGCGGAGGTTGCACCCAGCCAATGCTCTCAATTGTACAGCTGTAGAACCATTTCAGGATTTGAGGGCTCATGGCAAACGTTTAAGCCTCCTGAGGCAATGTCCTGCCTTCTTCACGACTTCACGACTCCAACGTTGTTTTAGAGAATTTGGCAGTACATCCAGTACAGCCTCACAACCGTACACCACCTGTAAGCCATCGTGTGGGCAAGTGGTTTGCTGATGTCAACGTTGTGACAAGGTGTCCCATGGTGGCGGTGGGGTCATGGTATGGGCAGGCATAAGCTACAGACAACAAACACAATTGCATTTTATCAATGCCAATTTGAATGCACAGAGATACCGTGACGAGATCCTGAGGCCCATTGTCGTGCCATTCATCAGCCGCCATCACATCATAATGCACGACCCCATGTCACAAGGATCTGAACACAATTCCTAGAAGCTGAAAATATCCCAGTTCTGGCATGGCCTCCATACCAGACATGTCACATATTGAGCATGTTTGGGATGCTCTGGATCGACGTGTACGACAGCGTGTTCCAGTTCCTTCCAATATCCAGTAACTTTGCAGAGCCATTGAAGAGGAGTGGGACAACATTCCACAGGTCACAATCAACAGACTGATCAATTCTATGTGAAGGAGATGTGTCGTGCTGCATGAGGCAAATGGTGGTCAGACCAGATACTGGCTGGTTTTCTGATCCACGCCCCTACCTTTTTTTAAAGGTATTTGTGACCATCAGATGGATATCTGTATTCCCTGTCGTAAAATCCATAGACCAGATACTGGCTGGTTTTCTGATCCACGCCCCTACCTTTTTTTACAGGTATTCGTGACCATCAGATGGATATCTGTATTCCCTGTCGTGAAATCCATAGATTAGAGACTAATGATTTTTTTCAATTGACTGATTTTCTTATAATGAACTGTAAGTCAGTAAAATCTTTGAAATTGTTGCATGTTGCATTTATATTTTTGTTCAGTATAGATAACTATTGCCCTATCTCAAAACGTTCTTAGCTAGCTAAAATGTTAAGCTACTGTAAGATCTTTCTTACACATGAATTGTATTCCGTCTGTCTTTAGACCAGGTCATAGCATTGTGTATTCTGTTGCCCCCACTGTTGTCCTGCCTCTATCTAAACTATAGTCTACTTTCTTTTTCCAGAAAACTTTTATTGACCTGAAATGAGTATTGACTGCGGATCAAATAAAGTATATGTTGTTTTCTAGATGATTTAAGCATATGCATCTTGGATGGTGTCCACATTGATCGTGTCCCTACTTACAAATATCTGGCCATTTGGATAAACAATAAGCTGTCTTTTAAAAAGCATATTGATGAGTTAACTAAGAAGTTGAGAATAAAAATGTATAAAGCCCTTTTTCAAAAACTTCCACACTACCTGACATCTTTGCTTAGGCATAGAAGTATGAATTACCATACTCGATCACATGGATGGCCAACTGTGGCAATTCCATCTGTTGCTACAGACTCAGAAAAAACAGCTGTTTGTTTCTTTGCACCCCATGTATGGAACAATCTTCAGAGTTCCCTACAAATAGATGTATTGGTGCCTTTCAGGCATTTCAGTGTTTATTGAGGTCCTCTGCTGAGGAATGTGATTGGTTTCATGAGTGTGTTTGATTTGATTGTTTTCTCTTTGTATTTATTTTCTGGTGTATTTCCTATGTGTCATTTGTTGTGTAATTGTGAGATGGAAAAGAGACCTTGATCTCAATGGGACTCCCTGTTAAAATAAAGGATGAGATGTGTATTTATTTCATCTGTGTGTGGTAGATGAGATGTGTTATTGTTTAGTGTTGTTTTGTTAATGACACTAATTAGTTCCGTTCCCCTCTGCTGCTGCTCTGAATAGCCAATCAGAGGTCCCGCTGTGAGATCATCTGCTAGAGATGAGGTAATGGTTGCTGTGTGTATGTCACAAGTGACAGGGCCATTCTCTTTATATTACGTATCAGCATGTCTTATTATTTGGCATCATGTCTATTTATGAGTGCCTTTTAATCACATGTGTGTTGTTTACAACGAATATCTTTCACCTAATTCCTTACATTCTCACGTGTGAAATTGAATTAATTAAATTGCATGGACTATTTTGCTTGCTTGGTGTGTTGTGATTCCACCAATTGGCATGGACTAAAGTGACATTGAGACTGTTGCCAATTCCCTATCCCCTCCTCCCTCCAAAAAGGAATAGCTAAACACGCCCCAGAACTAGAGTCCAAAGGAACTGGAATGTATCTTCAGCACGCCATTCAGACTGGGTACCTCTCCACCGACAACATCCAACTCATTGCTGCTGATTGCTGCACCTCTCCACTGTTCACCTGCTGTGGGAAGAAGACACTACTCATACAAGGCTCTCTATAGCACTCCTAAAGGAAAGGGATTGCTTAGAGTAGGACTCCAATTGTTGCCAGTAGATGCTCTAATGGTATGTTATGCGACTACAGACACAGGGGACACGCCCACGCAGCTGTGAGAGGTTACACCCAACGCTACAACCCAGCAGGCCTGGTGTAGAGCGAGAGACAGTCACCGACCACCAAACCTGCTATTGATGAGCCATCCACTACCGGACCAGCCATCCACTACTGGACCAGCCATCCCCTACCAGACCAGCCATCCACTACCGGACCAGTTATCCACTACTGGACCAGCCATCCACTACTGGACCAGTCATCCACTACCGGACCAGCCATCCACTACTGGACCAGCCATCCACTACTGGACCAGCAATCTACTACCGGACCAGCCATCCACTACCGGACCAGTTATCCACTACTGGACCAGTCATCCACTACTGGACCAGCCATCCACTACCGGACCAGCCATCCACTACCGGACCAGTTATCCACTACTGGATCAGTCATCCACTACTGGACCAGCCATCCACTACTGGACCAGCTATCCACTACTGGACCAGCCATCCACTACCGGACCAGCCATCCACTACTGGACCAGCCATCCACTACCAGACCAGCCATCCACTACCGGACCAGTTATCCACTACTGGACCAGCCATTCACTACTGGACCAGTCATCCACTACCGGACCAGCCATCCACTACTGGACCAGCCATCCACTACTGGACCAGCCATCCACTACCGGACCAGCCATCCACTACCGGACCAGTTATCCACTACTGGACCAGTCATCCACTACCGGACCAGTCATCCACTACTGGACCAGCCATCCACTACTGGACCAGCCATCCACTCCCGGACCAGCCATCCACTACTGGACCAGCCATCCACTACTGGACCAGCCATCCACTACCGGACCAGCCATCCACTACCGGACCAGCCATCCACTACCCAACCAGCCATCCACTACCCAACCAGCCATCCACTACTGGACCAGCCATCCACTACCGGACCAGCCATCCACTACCGAACCAGCCATCCACTACCCAACCAGCCATCCACTACCGAACCAGCCATCTACTACCGAACCAGCCATCCACTACCCAACCAGCCATCCACTACCCAACCAGCCATCCACTACCCAACCAGCCATCCACTACTGGACCAGCCATCCACTACCCAACCAGCCATCCACTACCGAGCCAGCCATCCACTACCCAACCAGCCATCCACTACCCAACCAGCCATCTACTACCCAACCAGCCATCCACTACCCAACCAGCCATCCACTACCGAACCAGCCCTCTACTACCGGACCAGCCATCCACTACTGGACCAGCCATCCACTACTGGACCAGTCATCCACTACCGGACCAGCCATCCACTACAGGACCAGCCATCCACTACCGGGCCAGCCATCCACTACCGAACCAGCCATCCACTACCAGACCAGCCATACATTACCGGACCAGCCATCCACTACAGGACCAGCCATCCACTACCGGACCAGCCATCCACTACCGGACCAGCCATCCACTACCGAACCAGCCATCCAGTACCGGACCAGCCATCCACTACTAGACCAGCCATCCACTACCGAACCAGCCATCCAGTACCGGACCAGCCATCCACTACCGAACCAGCCATCCAGTACCGGACCAGCCATCGACTAACAACTCCTGGTCGGGATGAAGAGCTGAACGATGTGTGAGTGAGTACCAATGGTCTCCAGTATGATGATGTTACTGATGAAGCTTTCTCCACCCTTTCCAGATGTGGCCTACTACGACAAGACTGCTGAGGTCACGACTACCACATCAGAACCTCATGATGCCAACACCGAAGCGACGAACGCTCCATGCTAAACATCTATGGACTCTAGCTTGTATGTGGTGTGAGTTTGCCCCGGCCTGTCCATGTGTTTTGTTCGGTGTTGCTTTTATCCTGTAACCCACTATAAATATTAATAAAAGAGAAAATAAAGATATTAAAGAACTCTAGACACTGACGGTCTGCCTCCTGCCTATGCCTGTAGTATCGGGATTGAAAGAACTTTTGACGTGTGTTTGTGTGTGTTGTGCTTCATAAATGCCTTGCATATGGTTATGAAATACGATATAATGGTTTTATATAGCCGGACTGATATTTATTTAATAATTCATTAATTCATTAACTGTCTGAGAAGTCTCTATATGGAAAACAATATGGTCTATTCTGACTGAGTCACACATTCATGACCTGTCTACCATGAGAGAGAGGAAACAAGGAGGGAGAGAAAGAGGGAGAGAGAGAAGAAGGGGGAAGGGGGGTGAAGAGAGGGGAGAAGGAGAGGGGAGGAGAGGGAGAGAGAGAAGAAGGGGGGAAGGGGGTGAAGAGAGGGGAGAAGGAGAGGGGAGGAGAGGGAGAGAGAGAAGAAGGGGGAAGGGGTGAAGAGAGGGGAGAAGGAGAGGGGAGGAGAGGGAGAGAGAGAAGAAGGGGGGAAGGGGGGGTGAAGAGAGGGGAGAAGGAGAGGGGAGGAGAGGGAGAGAGAGAGAGAAGAAGGGGGAAGGGGGGTGAAGAGAGGGGAGAAGGAGAGGGAGAGAGAAGAAGGGGGAAGGGGGTTGAAGAGAGGGGAGAAGGAGAGGGGAGGAGAGGGAGAGAGAGAAGAAGGGGGAAGGGGGGTGAAGAGAGGGGAGAAGGAGAGGGGAGGAGAGGGAGATAGAGAAGAAGGGGGAAGGGGGTGAAGAGAGGGGAGAAGGAGAGGGGAGGAGAGGGAGAGAGAGAAGAAGGGGGAAGGGGGTGGAGAGAGGGGAGAAGGAGAGGGGAGGAGAGGGAGAGAGAGAAGAAGGGGGAAGGGGGGTGAAGAGAGGGGAGAAGGAGAGGGGAGGAGAGGGAGAGAGAGAGAGAAGAAGGGGGAAGGGGGTGAAGAGAGGGGAGAAGGAGAGGGGAGGAGAGGGAGAGAGAGAAGAAGGAGGAAGGGGGGTGAAGAGAGGGGAGAAGGAGAGGGGAGGAGAGGGAGAGAGAGAAGAAGGGGGGAAGGGGGTGGGTGAAGAGAGGGGAGAAGGAGAGCGGAGGAGAGGGAGAGTCCAGTATATTGAAACAGGTCTGGTCCAGGTGGGGTTTAGTCAGTCAGTGTGTTATTTTAGGAGGGCAGAAGGAGGGAGGGATGGAGAGAGGGATGGAGGGAGAGATAGAGGGATAGAGGGAGGGGAAGATGAATGGAGTTAATTAAGACGAGCAGGCGGAGGAGACAGTGTGGAATTACACAAACACTAATTAGAGTCTTCGTTAGGGGGCACAGAATGAGAGCAGAGCATCCATCATCTCAACTCGCACTGCTCCCTCTCTCCGCCCTCCTTCTTTACCTCGTTTCTCCACTCCTCAACACTCCTCCCTCTCTCCGCCCTCCTTCTTTAGCTCGTTTCTCCACTCCTCAACACTCCTCCCTCTCTCCGCCCTCCTTCTTTACCTCGTTTCTCCACTCCTCAACACTCCTCCCTCTCTCCGCCCTCCTTCTTTACCTCGTTTCTCCACTCCTCAACACTCCTCCCTCTCTCCGCCCTCCTTCTTTAGCTCGTTTCTCCACTCCTCAACACTCCTCCCTCTCTCCGCCCTCCTTCTTTACCTCGTTTCTCCACTCCTCAACACTCCTCCCTCTCTCCGCCCTCCTTCTTTACCTCGTTTCTCCACTCCTCAACACTCCTCCCTCTCTCCGCCCTCCTTCTTTACCTCGTTTCTCCACTCCTCAACACTCCTCCCTCTCTCCGCCCTCCTTCTTTACCTCGTTTCTCCACTCCTCAACACTCCTCCCTCTCTCTGCCCTCCTTCTTTAGCTCGTTTCTCCACTGCTCTGTCTTTCGCTTAGCAGCCATATTTCTGTCCACCCCTCCTTAACTCTCCTCTCCGCCACCCCCTCCTCTCTACCCCCCCAACCCTCCTCTCCGCCACTCCTCAACCCTCCTCTCCACCACTCCTCAACCCTCCTTCTCCAAGTCACTTTTCATTCTGTCCATTTTCTCCTCTCTCTTTTTCTCTTCTACTCAGTGTTCTCTATCGATCCGATCAGCAGTTAAGCAAATAGGTGCAATTTAACATTCTGAATCATAATCGAAGCACCTTGTCCTCTCCACCTCCTTGTTCCACCCTCCTCCTCCTCTTTCACTCCATATGGCTTTTCTTTCGCTCTACAGTCATCCCTTCCTTTTTATCTGTTCTGTAGGAGGGATTCTATTTCTTTGCTCTTTACCTCCCACTCCTTGTGTGTGTACACATGCAAAGACACAATCACAGACGCACACACACCCATATACAAACAAGCAAAGTGTGCAAACAAACACACACACACACACGAACACACAGGTTGCCTAGCGGTTAGAGCGCTGTGTTAGTAACCGAAAGGTCGCTTGTTCGAATCCACGAGCCGACAAAGTGAAAAATCTGTCAATGTGCCCTGGAGCAAGGCCTTTAACCATAATTGGTCCAGGGTCTCCATTGATAATGGCGGAGTTGGGATATGCAAAAAACAGGACATTTAAGCACCCAGACATGTTTATTGTCTCCCAGTCAGTCAATGTCTCTCCTCCTAACCTTTCTATTCCTGCCTTCAACTAACATATAGCTCTCTCTCTCACACACTCTCACTCTGTCTCTGTCTGTCTCTGTCTCACACACACTCACTCTGCCTCTGTCTGTCTCTCTCTCACACACACTCACTCTGTCTCTGTCTGTCTCTCTCTCACACACACTCACTCTGTCTCTGTCTCTCTCTCACACACACTCACTCTGTCTCTGTCTGTCTCTGTCTCACACACACTCACTCTGTCTCTGTCTCTCTCTCACACACACTCACTTTGTCTCTGTCTGTCTCTGTCTCACACACATACACTCACTTTGTCTCTGTCTGTCTTCTACTCTCTCTCTCACACACACACTCACTCTGTCTCTGTCTGTCTCTGTCTCTCACACACACACTCACTCTGTCCCTGTCTGTCTTCTACTCTCTCTCTCACACACACTCACTCTGTCTCTGTCTGTCTCTCACACACACTCACTCTGTCTCTGTCTGTCTCTGTCTCACACACACACTCTCTCTCTCTGTCTCTCTCTCTTTCTCTCTCTCAATTCAATTCAATTGACTTTATTGACATGGCAAGTTCATTATTACTTACATTGTCAAAGTTTACATAGAAAAAGAAAATACATTAATACACATATAAATTATATATATATTTCTATAGAAATAACTGGTGGGACCAACAGCAATAATAATAGTAGTGGACATGGGATTACCATTAACAACAACTACAACAACAATATTAATCAGAACAACAATACATTAAACCAATGGTAGTAGACCAGTGTCAACATGACTGAGAAGACACATGACCTGGTAGTGGACCAGTGTCAACATGACTGAGAAGACACATGACATGGTAGTAGACCAGTGTCAACATGACTGAGAAGACACATGACATGGTAGTGGACCAGTGTCAACATGACTGAGAAGACACATGACCTGGTAGTGGACCAGTGTCAACATGACTGAGAAGACACATGACATGGTAGTAGACCAGTGTCAACATGACTGAGAAGACACATGACATGGTAGTGGACCAGTGTCAACATGACTGAGAAGACACATGACCTGGTAGTGGACCAGTGTCAACATGACTGAGAAGACACATGACATGGTAGTAGCCCAGTGTCAACATGACTGAGAAGACACATGACATGGTAGTAGACCAGTGTCAACATGACTGAGAAGACACATGACATGGTAGTAGACCAGTGTCAACATGACTGAGAAGACACATGACCTGGTAGTAGACCAGTGTCGACATGACTGAGAAGACACATGACCTGGTAGTAGACCAGTGTCGACATGACTGAGAAGACACATGACCTGGTAGTAGACCAGTGTCAACATGACTGAGAAGACACATGACATGGTAGTAGACCAGTGTCAACATGACTGAGAAGACATATGACATGGTAGTAGACCAGTGTCAACATGACTGAGAAGACACATGACCTGGTAGTGGATCAGTGTCAACATGACTGAGAAGACACATGACCTGGTAGTAGACCAGTGTCAACATGACTGAGAAGACACATGACCTGGTAGTGGATCAGTGTCAACATGACTGAGAAGACACATGACATGGTAGTAGACCAGTGTCAACATGACTGAGAAGACACATGACATGGTAGTAGACCAGTGTCAACATGACTGAGAAGACACATGACATGGTAGTAGACCAGTGTCAACATGACTGAGAAGACACATGACATGGTAGTAGACCAGTGTCAACATGACTGAGAAGACACATGACCTGGTAGTAGACCAGTGTCGACATGACTGAGAAGACACATGACCTGGTAGTAGACCAGTGTCGACATGACTGAGAAGACACATGACATGGTAGTAGACCAGTGTCAACATGACTGAGAAGACATATGACATGGTAGTAGACCAGTGTCAACATGACTGAGAAGACACATGACCTGGTAGTGGATCAGTGTCAACATGACTGAGAAGACACATGACCTGGTAGTAGACCAGTGTCAACATGACTGAGAAGACACATGACCTGGTAGTGGATCAGTGTCAACATGACTGAGAAGACACATGACATGGTAGTAGACCAGTGTCAACATGACTGAGAAGACACATGACATGGTAGTAGACCAGTGTCAACATGACTGAGAAGACATATGACATGGTAGTAGACCAGTGTCAACATGACTGAGAAGACACATGACCTGGTAGTGGACCAGTGTCAACATGACTGAGAAGACACATGACCTGGTAGTGGATCAGTGTCAACATGACTGAGAAGACACATGACATGGTAGTAGACCAGTGTCAACATGACTGAGAAGACACATGACATGGTAGTAGACCAGTGTCAACATGACTGAGAAGAAACATGACATGGTAGTAGACCAGTGTCAACATGACTGAGAAGACACATGACCTGGTAGTAGACCAGTGTCAACATGACTGAGAAGACACATGACATGGTAGTAGACCAGTGTCAACATGACTGAGAAGACACATGACATGGTAGTAGACCAGTGTCAACATGACTGAGAAGACACATGACATGGTAGTAGACCAGTGTCAACATGACTGAGAAGACACATGACATGGTAGTAGACCAGTGTCGACATGACTGAGAAGACACATGACCTGGTAGTAGACCAGTGTCGACATGACTGAGAAGACACATGACCTGGTAGTAGACCAGTGTCGACATGACTGAGAAGACACATGACATGGTAGTAGACCAGTGTCAACATGACTGAGAAGACATATGACATGGTAGTAGACCAGTGTCAACATGACTGAGAAGACACATGACCTGGTAGTGGATCAGTGTCAACATGACTGAGAAGACACATGACCTGGTAGTAGACCAGTGTCAACATGACTGAGAAGACACATGACCTGGTAGTGGATCAGTGTCAACATGACTGAGAAGACACATGACATGGTAGTAGACCAGTGTCAACATGACTGAGAAGACACATGACATGGTAGTAGACCAGTGTCAACATGACTGAGAAGACATATGACATGGTAGTAGACCAGTGTCAACATGACTGAGAAGACACATGACCTGGTAGTGGACCAGTGTCAACATGACTGAGAAGACACATGACCTGGTAGTGGATCAGTGTCAACATGACTGAGAAGACACATGACATGGTAGTAGACCAGTGTCAACATGACTGAGAAGACACATGACATGGTAGTAGACCAGTGTCAACATGACTGAGAAGAAACATGACATGGTAGTAGACCAGTGTCAACATGACTGAGAAGACACATGACATGGTAGTAGACCAGTGTCAACATGACTGAGAAGACACATGACCTGGTAGTAGACCAGTGTCGACATGACTGAGAAGACACATGACCTGGTAGTAGACCAGTGTCGACATGACTGAGAAGACACATGACATGGTAGTAGACCAGTGTCAACATGACTGAGAAGACATATGACATGGTAGTAGACCAGTGTCAACATGACTGAGAAGACACATGACCTGGTAGTGGATCAGTGTCAACATGACTGAGAAGACACATGACCTGGTAGTAGACCAGTGTCAACATGACTGAGAAGACACATGACCTGGTAGTGGATCAGTGTCAACATGACTGAGAAGACACATGACATGGTAGTAGACCAGTGTCAACATGACTGAGAAGACACATGACATGGTAGTAGACCAGTGTCAACATGACTGAGAAGACATATGACATGGTAGTAGACCAGTGTCAACATGACTGAGAAGACACATGACCTGGTAGTGGACCAGTGTCAACATGACTGAGAAGACACATGACCTGGTAGTGGATCAGTGTCAACATGACTGAGAAGACACATGACATGGTAGTAGACCAGTGTCAACATGACTGAGAAGACACATGACATGGTAGTAGACCAGTGTCAACATGACTGAGAAGAAACATGACATGGTAGTAGACCAGTGTCAACATGACTGAGAAGACACATGACCTGGTAGTAGACCAGTGTCAACATGACTGAGAAGACACATGACATGGTAGTAGACCAGTGTCAACATGACTGAGAAGACACATGACATGGTAGTAGACCAGTGTCAACATGACTGAGAAGACACATGACATGGTAGTAGACCAGTGTCAACATGACTGAGAAGACACATGACATGGTAGTAGACCAGTGTCGACATGACTGAGAAGACACATGACCTGGTAGTAGACCAGTGTCGACATGACTGAGAAGACACATGACCTGGTAGTAGACCAGTGTCGACATGACTGAGAAGACACATGACATGGTAGTAGACCAGTGTCAACATGACTGAGAAGACATATGACATGGTAGTAGACCAGTGTCAACATGACTGAGAAGACACATGACCTGGTAGTGGATCAGTGTCAACATGACTGAGAAGACACATGACCTGGTAGTAGACCAGTGTCAACATGACTGAGAAGACACATGACCTGGTAGTGGATCAGTGTCAACATGACTGAGAAGACACATGACATGGTAGTAGACCAGTGTCAACATGACTGAGAAGACACATGACATGGTAGTAGACCAGTGTCAACATGACTGAGAAGACATATGACATGGTAGTAGACCAGTGTCAACATGACTGAGAAGACACATGACCTGGTAGTGGACCAGTGTCAACATGACTGAGAAGACACATGACCTGGTAGTGGATCAGTGTCAACATGACTGAGAAGACACATGACATGGTAGTAGACCAGTGTCAACATGACTGAGAAGACACATGACATGGTAGTAGACCAGTGTCAACATGACTGAGAAGAAACATGACATGGTAGTAGACCAGTGTCAACATGACTGAGAAGACACATGACCTGGTAGTAGACCAGTGTCAACATGACTGAGAAGACACATGACATGGTAGTAGACCAGTGTCAACATGACTGAGAAGACACATGACATGGTAGTAGACCAGTGTCAACATGACTGAGAAGACACATGACATGGTAGTAGACCAGTGTCAACATGACTGAGAAGACACATGACATGGTAGTAGACCAGTGTCAACATGACTGAGAAGAAACATGACATGGTAGTAGACCAGTGTCAACATGACTGAGAAGACACATGACCTGGTAGTAGACCAGTGTCAACATGACTGAGAAGACACATGACATGGTAGTAGACCAGTGTCAACATGACTGAGAAGACACATGACATGGTAGTAGACCAGTGTCAACATGACTGAGAAGACACATGACATGGTAGTAGACCAGTGTCAACATGACTGAGAAGACACATGACATGGTAGTAGACCAGTGTCAACATGACTGAGAAGACACATGACCTGGTAGTAGCCCAGTGTCAACATGACTGAGAAGACACATGACCTAGTAGTGGACCAGTGTCAACATGACTGAGAAGACACATGACCTGGTAGTAGCCCAGTGTCAACATGACTGAGAAGACACATGACATGGTAGTGGACCAGTGTCAACATGACTGAGAAGACACATGACATGGTAGTGGACCAGTGTCAACATGACTGAGAAGACACATTCTTTGTATTCTTTGTATTGAATTACATTTTGGGAAAGAAATATTCTCTTAGGTCTGAGTATTTGTCACAGTGTATTAGGAAATGTAGCTCTGTCTCTACCTCTCCCCTGGAGCAGAGTGAGCACAGCCTGTCCTCTTTGGGCAGCCAGGTTTGTCTGTGACGACCAGTCTCTATAGCCAGACTGTCCTCTCTGGGCAGCCAGGTTTGTCTATGACGACCAGTCTCTATAGCCAGACTGTCCTCTTTGGGCAGCCAGGTTTGTCTGTGACGACCAGTCTCTATAGCCAGACTGTCCTCTCTGGGCAGCCAGGTTTGTCTGTGACGACCAGTCTCTATAGCCAGACTGTCCTCTCTGGGCAGCCAGGTTTGTCTATGACGACCAGTCTCTATAGCCAGACTGTCCTCTCTGGGCAGCCAGGTTTGTCTGTGACGACCAGTCTCTATAGCCAGACTGTCCTCTCTGGGCAGCCAGGTTTGTCTGTGACGACCGGTCTCTATAGCCAGACTGTCCTCTCTGGGCAGCCAGGTTTGTCTGTGACGGTCTCTATAGCCAGACTGTCCTCTCTGGGCAGCCAGGTTTGTCTGTGACGGTCTCTATAGCCAGACTGTCCTCTTTGGGCAGCCAGGTTTGTCTGTGACGGTCTCTATAGCCAGACTGTCCTCTCTGGGCAGCCAGGTTTGTCTGTGAAAACCGGTCTCTATAGCCAGACTGTTCTCTCTGGGCAGCCAGGTTTGTCTGTGACGGTCTCTATAGCCAGACTGTCCTCTCTGGGCAGCCAGGTTTGTCTGTGACGACCGGTCTCTATAGCCAGACTGTCCTCTCTGGGCATCCAGGTTTGTCTGTGACGACCGGTCTCTATAGCCAGACTGCACTCACTAAGTCTGTACCTAGTCAGTGTTTTCCTCAGTTTTCTATCAGTCACAGTGGTCAGATAGTCTGCCACCATGTACTGTCTGTTTAGAGCCAAATATCATTGAAGTTTACTTAGATTTTTTGTGGTGTCTTTCCAATAGGTGACACATTTTTATTTTAGTTTTGTGATGATTTGGTTGGGCCAGATTTCCTGAGGCTCTCTATGGGGTTGGTTTGGGTTTGTGAACTGAGCCTCAGAACCAGCTGGCTGAGGGGACTCTTCTCTGGTTTCATCTCTTGACATTGTAGAACTGTGTGATGGAATGTTTGGGGGTCACTTGTTTTTAGATGGTTGTAAAAGTTTGATGGCTCTTTTTTCTATTGGAATGAGGAGGGGGTATTGGCCCAATTCTGCTCTACATGCGTTATTTGGAGTTTTTCTTTGCACTTGCAATACAGTCTTGCAAAACTCTGCATATAGTATTTCATTTGGATGTTTGTCCCATTTGGTGAATTCATAATTAGAGAGTGGACCACATACTTCACTGCCATATAGAGCAATTGGTTCTATAACCAATTGGAAACGTTTGAGCCAGATTCTAATTGGAATTTCGATTTTAATGGCATAGAATGTTCTTGCTGCTTTGTCTCTCAGCTCAATCACAGACATGTGAAAGCTACCTGTGTTGCTGATATTTAGTCCTAGATATGTGTAGTTTTTGGTGTGTTCTAATAGAACTGTGTCCAAATAGAATATATATTTGTCATCCTGATTTCTGGACCTTTTTGGAATATCATTATATTTGTTTATTTTAGGTTAACGGTCAGAGCCCAGGTCTGACAGAACCTGTGGTTAACGGTCAGAGCCCAGGTCTGACAGAACGTGTGGTTAACGGTCAGAGCCCAGGTCTGACAGAACCTGTGGTTAACAGTCAGAGCCCAGGTCTGACAGAACGTGTGGTTAACGGTCAGAGCCCAGGTCTGACAGAACCTGTGGTTAACGGTCAGAGCCCAGGTCTGACAGAACGTGTGGTTAACGGTCAGAGCCCAGGTCTGACAGAACCTGTGGTTAACAGTCAGAGCCCAGGTCTGACAGAACGTGTGGTTAACGGTCAGAGCCCAGGTCTGACAGAACCTGTGGTTAACAGTCAGAGCCCAGGTCTGACAGAACGTGTGGTTAACGGTCAGAGCCCAGGTCTGACAGAACCTGTGGTTAACGGTCAGAGCCCAGGTCTGACAGAACCTGTGAAGACGATCTAGGTGCTGCTGTAACCCGTCTTTAGTGGGAGACAGCAGCACCAGGTCATCTGCGTACAGCAGACCCTCTTTAGTGGGAGACAGCAGCACCAGGCCATCTGTCTACAACAGACCCTCTTTAGTGGGAGACAGCAGCACCAGGTCATCTGTCTACAACAGACCCTCTTTAGTGGGAGACCGCAGCACCAGGTCATCTGCGTACAGCAGACCGTCTTTAGTGGGAGACCGCAGCACCAGGTCATCTGCGTACAGCAGACCGTCTTTAGTGGGAGACCGCAGCACCAGGTCATCTGCGTACAGCAGACCGTCTTTAGTGGGAGACCGCAGCACCAGGTCATCTGCGTACAGCAGACACTTGATTTCAGTGTTGTGTAGGGTGTACCAGGTGCTTCCGATTCTAATGTTTTTGCCAATACATTAATGTAGATGTTAAATAGTGTTGGACTTTTTGGGCAGCCCTGTTTCACTCCCCGTCCCTGAAAGAAGAAGTCTGTTTGCTTGTTGCCAATTTTAACAGCACATTTGTTTTTAGTGTACATTGAATTAATAACATAATATATTTTCCCTCCAATACCACTTTCTATTAGTTTATAAAAAATACCTTTGTGCCAAATTGAATCAAATGCTTTCTTGAAATCTACAAAAAACACAAGTAGATTTTGTCTTTGTTTCGGTTTACTTGTTTGTCAATTAGTGCGGAGGGTGTAAATGTGGTCTGTTGTACGATAATTTAAAAAAAATCCAATCTGGCTTCTGCTCAGGACGTTGTGTTCGTCAAGGAATTGGTGTAGTCTGCTATTTATAGTACTGCAGAGAATTTTCCCCAAGTTGCTGTTAACGCAAACTCCTCTGTAATTATTTGGGTCAAATTTATCTACATTTTTATAGATTGGTATGATCAATCCCTGGTTCCAAATCTCAGGGAAAATACCTGCAGTGAGAATAATGTTGAAGAGTTTGAATATAGCCAATTTGAATTTGTGGTCTGTATATTTGATTATTCTTCTGTAATTGTGGTATCCACTGGATTCTGATAGTCTTTGACTGCTGATTCAAGGATTTGTAATTTTTCTTGTATCTTTTTTTGTTCTGGGCTCTTTGTTATATTGCTGTAGAGGTTTGCAAAGTGATTTCTCCACATATCCCCATTTTGGAAGCCAATTCCTCATGATGAGGTTTGTTTCATTTATTCCAATTCTCCCAGAAGTGGTTTGATTCTACATCCAGATGTTTGTTCTTAGGGTGTGTTTGTATTGCTTCAGTGTTTCTCCATATTGAAGGTGTATATATTTGTTGTCTGGTTCTCTGTGTTTTGATTGGATATATTTCTCAATGACTTTCTTAGATTTTTGCAATCAGTATCAAACCATTTTTCATTTTCTGTTATTTGTGGTTTGCTCTTATGTTTCTTTAGAATAGCTAATGCTAATTTGTCAAATATAAAGTTTATGTTCCAAACAGCCAAATTCGTCATAACGAGGAGACCAAGATGCAGCGTGATTGGAATACATTCTTCTTTTATTTAACGAAGAACACTTAAACAAACTAACAAAAATAACAACATGAACGTGACGCTATAAACACAAGTGCTGACATGCAACTACACATAGACAATAACCCACAAAACCAAAATGGAAAATGGCAACCTGAATAGGATCCCCAATCAGAGACAACGATAAACAGCTGGCTCTGATTGGGAACCAATTCAGGCCACTAGAGACCTCCATATACCTAGACATACTAAAACCCCATAGAATTACAAAAACCCTAGACAGGACAAAAACACCTAGACATTACAAAAACTAAACCAACCACCCATGTCACACCCTGACCTAACCAAAATAATATAGAAAACAAAGATCATGTCATTTATTGGCTGTGATGCTTCATGGTTGGGTTCTGATCTTCTCAGACACACTGTGATTTTACTGTGGTCTGAGAGAGGTGTTAGTGGGCTGACTGTGAAGGCTCTGAGAGAGGTGTTAGTGGGCTGACTGTGAAGGCTCTGAGAGAGGTGTTAGTGGGCTGACCGTGAAGGTTCTGAGAGAGGTGTTAGTGGGCTGACTGTGAAGACTCTGAGAGACTCTGGGTTTAGGTCGGTGAGGAAGTAGTCTACAGTGCTGCTGCCAAGGGATGAGCTGTAGGTGTACCTACCAAAAGAGTCCCCTCTCAGCCTACCATTGACTCTGTACAGACCCAGTGTTTGACAGAGCTTCACGAGCTGTACTCCATTTTTGTTTTTCACTTTGTCATAGTTGTTTCTGTGGGGGTATGTGGGGAGGGAAAGGTTGTTGCTTCCTGGTGTTTATCCCCATGACTGTTAATAGTGTCTAGTTCTTCTGCTGTTCTAACATTCAGGTCTCCACAGACCAGTACGTTGCCTTGAGCCTGAAAGTGACAAATTTCCCCCTCTAGAATGGAGAAACTCTCTTCATTGAAGTAGGGTGACTCTGAGGGGGGAATGTATGTGGCACAGAGGAAGACTGTCAAGATAGCCTCCTTGTTGATTTTTAACCAGATAAAGAATTCTCCTGTTTTGATCAATTCGATTGAATTAATTAGTTCAGATTTATACCATATTAGCATTCCCCCTGAGTCTCTGCCCTGTCTGATTCATTTTAATTTAGTGGATGGTAGGATTATCTCCCTATAACCTAGTGGACAGCCAGTGGAAACATCACCTCTGCACCATGTTTCCTGTAGTACTACAATATCAACATCATCATTTTCTTTCAGTAAGTCTGGGTTTCTGCTCTTTAGCCCAAAAGCAGAGGCCTTCAATCCTTGTAAATTCCAAAAGTAAAAAGATTTCATAAATAGTTTTTTCTTTACCATTAAAATCAGACAAACACTCACAAGCCAACAAAACTATTAAAATAGTTTTTTTCAATTAAAGTAAACTCTTATTATGCAAATGTGAATTGTTTATCATTTAAGATAGCATTTGTGTCATGCCACTTGGGTGGGAGTGTAGTGTGAGGATGGTGGAGTTCTTGTGCTCATCTTACCATGACCCTCGGCCTATCACATGTGAGCATAGTAGACTCAGCATTTGTTTAATGTCACTCATTTCGTTGGTGGGGGCTGGGCCAGTTGCTTCTCTCACAGCCTGTGCGTAGCTTTGCCTGCTGAGCTGTGGCTCCTCCAAGTGTGGGTCTGCGGTGGGGGGCAGGGGGGTGGGAAGCCTTGTCTGCGTGCTCTGAAGCTGGGCTAGGGTGGTCTTTGCTGCGCTGGCTGTGGTGGGCATTGAGGTTGGTGGTGCTGTGGTCGTGGCTGGGGGGTCCAGGGTGCTGGTCCGGGGTGTTGTCTCGGTGATCTCAGCGGGGTGGAGATTTCTCCACTGTTCCTGGGTTGAGAGGTTGGGCTGCGGTTTAAAGAGACGCCCTTGAGAGTCTTGGCAAGGATGGGGACTGTCTCCCTATACAGGTGAACATGGTCATAGACACAGTCCAGATCGAGGGTGGGATGGTGGGCCAGGTGTACATTTGGTCGCAGGGCACAGTCCCGGGAGAGGCTGGCGTTTATTCTTTGGATTGTGGCAGGGTGGAAATCCTTCCTCTGTAGAAGGGTTGACACCACGATTCTTGAGTTGGGGAAGATTGCAGAGGCCTTCTCAATCACTCCCCGTAGTGAAGTCGCCACCCTCTCCTGCTGAGCACGCAGGTCGTTGCTTCCGGTATGTATGATTATGTGGCTTGGCGACCCGAGATGGGCCTTATCAAGCAGCTCCATGGCCCTCTGCGTTGTTGGGCACCACACCTTTCCCGTTTTGTGTCTAGGGAAAAGTTTCTTCGCCTGAAAAAACTTCCCATTTGAGTCCATCAACAGGACGATGTCAGCCAGTGTTTCTTCTGGACTGGAGAGGGCAGAGGGGGGGCTGGTGGGTGTTGGAGCTGGGGTGTGGCTGGTCTGTGCCGGTGCCGCTGTCAGTGGGAGGCTGTTCTGTGGGTTGGGGAGGAGGGGTGCAGCAGGCAGGGCTGGGGAAGCCTGGCTGGTTGATCTGGGCTCCTCTGCTGTGTGAGGACAGGGCTGGGGAAGCCTGGCTGGTTGATCTGGGCTCCTCTGCTGTGTGAGGACAGGGCTGGGGAAGCCTGGCTGGTTGATCTGGGCTCCTCTGCTGTGTGAGGACAGGGCTGGGGAAGCCTGGCTGGTTGAGCTGGGCGCCTCTGCTGTGTGAGGGCAGGGCTGGGGAAGCCTGGCTGGTTGATCTGGGCTCCTCTGCTGTGTGAGGACAGGGCTGGGGAAGCCTGGCTGGTTGAGCTGGGCTCCTCTGCTGTGTGAGGGCAGGGCTGGGGAAGCCTTGCTGGTTGATCTGGGCTCCTCTGCTGTGTGAGGGCAGGGCTGGGGAAGCCTGGCTGGTTGATCTGGGCTCCTCTGCTGTGTGAGGGCAGGTCATAGAGTGGTGTTCTAGCTGCTCCTGCAGCCTGTCCTCTGTTCTCTTTCTCTCCTGCAGCCTGTCCTCTGTCCTCTTTCTCTCCTGCAGCCTGTCCTCTGTCCTCTTTCTCTCCTGCAGCCTGTCCTCTGTCCTCTTTCTCTCCTGCAGCCTGTCCTCTGTCCTCTTTCTCTCCTGTAGCTCCTCTCTTAGTGTGGTCAGATCGTTATTAATGTTCTGCCTGTCTTTTTGGAGCTCTCTCACCTCCTTTATTAGATCAGCCAGCTCTCTCTTGAGTCCGTCTCTCTCTTGCTGAACCTCTTTCAGCTGTCCTGCAAGTCTGCTGTCCTGCTCTGTCCGCAGCTTGGTTAGGAGCTGGTTGTCTGGTTGCTGTTTGCTCACGCTCTCCCTGAGCAAGACCACCTCCCCCTCCAGTTTGGTGAACTCATCCCTCATGGCAGCCATGGTGGTGAGGAGGGCCTGAGCCTGCTCTGCACTGAAGAGGTCACTCTCCTCCTGGGGCGTGTCCTCCACTATGGTGGGAAGAGAGGTGCAGGATGTGCCTTTTTGGGTGGGGATAATAGGGGTGAGGGTGAGGGTGGTGCTGGTGGAGTTTGTCTTGTGGGAGGGCATGTCACTGGTGGTGTCCTTCTCTCTCTCCGTTCTCTCCTTAATGGTCTGAAAGTCTAATGTTACCTTGCACCATGACAGTCCCAGTCTTGTAGAGGTTGATTGTTATCATGGTGCTGTCAGGGTCGTCTGTCTCTTTGATTTTCAGCTTCCACCCATTACAGATTCCCTCTTTCCTTATGGATGGGTAGTGAGAGCAGATTGCTGAGCACCATGCATTTGGCTGGTCAGTGAGGAAGATGAGATTACTCACATCACCGTTTTTGTAGAGGTCTGCAAAAAGGGTTTCTGGCCTCCCCTTTAGTAGTGTCTGTTCAAAAGCTTTCCTCGTTGTGTCATTTTTGGCCTCTGGAGAGTAGAGAATGGATTCAGCGCTGAGGGTGAGTGGGGACATGGTGCCTGTGGGCTCTGCTACTACTGCTGCTAATGCTCTGGTCCGCTGCCCCGTTGCCATAGCAACCAATTTGTTTGTCTACTGCTGTTGCTAGCTAGCTCTAATTGATAAAATCAAAGTTTATTTGTCACGTGCGCCGAATACAACAGACTTTACAGTGAAATGCTTACTTACAGGCTCTAACCAATAGTGCGGAGGGAAAAAAGTATGTGTGTGTGTGTAGGTAGGTAAGTGGAGAAATAAAACAACAGTAAAAAGACATTTGAAAGTAAGAGTAGCAAGGCTATATACAGACACCTGTTAGTCAGGCTGATTGAGTTAGTATGTACTAGAGGTCGACCGATTAATCGGAATGGCCGATTAAATAGGGCCGATTTCAATCGGAACAATCGGAAATCGGTATATTTGGACACCGATTTTGCCGTTTTTAAAATATATTTTACACCTTTATTTAATCTTTATTTAACTAGGCAAGTCAGTTAAGAACACATTCTTATTTTCAATGACGGCCTAGGAACTGTGGGTTAACTGCCTCTTTCAGGGGCAGAATGACAGATTTTCACCTTGTCAGCTCGGGGGATGCAATCTTGCAACCTTACAGTTAACTAGACCAACGCAATAACGACCTGCCTCTTGTTGCACTCCACAGGAGACTGTGTTAAGAGAATGCATCTGGCCCTGCAGCCTTGTGAATGTTGACCTGTTTAAAGGTCTTACGTCAGCTATGGAGAGCGTGATCACACAGTCGTCTGGAACAGCTGATGTTCTCATGCATGCCTTAGTGTTGCTTGCCTCGAAGCAAGCATAGAAGTGATTTAGCTCATCTGGTAGGCTCGTGTCACTGGGCAGCTCGCGCCTGTGCTTCCCTTTGTAATCTGTAATAGTTTGCAAGCCCTGCCACATCCGACGAGCGTCGGAGCCGGTGTAGTATGATTCAATCTTAGTCCTGCATTGATGCTTTGCCTGTTTGATGGTTCGTTGCGGGGATTTCTTGTAAGATTCCGGGTTAGAGTCCCGCACCTTGAAAGCGGCAGCTCTACCCTTTAGCTCAGTGCAAATGTTGCCTGTATGGCGTCTGGTTGGGGTATGTACGTACAGTCACTGTGGGGACGACATCCTCAATGCACTTATTGATAAAGTCAGTGACTGATGTGGTGTATTTCTCAATGTGACAGCAAGTTCAAAAACCAGCAAAAAGAGTGACAAATCTTCACACAAAAAAACAGAAGATATGTTTAAAGTTAGTCCGTGCTCCTTTTTGGTCACTCAGTTTGGTCGTTTGATGTAGTTGTATTAACTCCCCTTGCTAAGTTTGATCTAGCTCGTATCTTCAGGCTAGCTTGTTAGTCTGCTGGCTAGGTCTTTGTTGTGTAGCTAGCTAAAGTCAAATCTTCTTCACTTGAGGCGCAGTTACTTTTTTTCTATTCTGAATGAACAGAGTTGTTCATCACTTCTTGTCTTGAATTCTCTTTCGATTAGAGTGTTTATCTCATTCTAAAAACAAAAAAATATTAAATATATCAGGAGCTCATGTTGAGCATGACTCTCTCTCTCTCACACTCTCTCTCTGTCTCTCTCTTTCTCTCACTCTCACTCTCTCACTCTCTCCCTTTCTCTTTGTCTCTCTCTTTTTCTCTCTCTCACACACACACACACACACACACTCTCTCTCTCTCACTCTTTCTGTTACTGTTCTCTCTTATTCTCTGTTTTCTTTCTCTTCTCTGTCCCTCTCACTCATTTAGCATCTTTCATTCTTCCTGTATTTGCATTGGGCTCCAAAATTACTGGCACCCCTGACTGGCAATGCACAAACAATACTTTAAAAAAAGCCTTCTGGCAGAGGCAACCAGATTGTCAGCCAGATTGCCTGGTGCTTGGTGGAATTCATTATGCCATCAATCTTAACCAGTGCCTCTGGACCTCTGGAATTAAAACATCCCCAAAACATCACTCACCCCCCTCCATATTTCACCGTGGGTATGAGGTGTATCTCCTTGTATGCATCTCTGTTTCGACACCAAACATGCAGATGCTGTATCTGACCAAAACGTTCCATTTTGGTCTCATCTGACCAGAGCACATTCTTCCAATCATAATTTAAATCACATTTGGCAAACTCCAAGTGCTTGCGTCTGTGTCTTGGGGTCATTAAGGGCTTTCTTCTGGTAACCCTTCCAAAGAGCCTGTGGATGTGGAGGTGGCTTTCTGATGGTGCTTTTTTAAACCTGGTGACCCCAAGACACCACCAAGGCCTGCAATTCTTTCACAGTGATTCTTGGGGATTTTGTTGCTTCTCTCACCATCCTCCTCCCTATCCTGGGGGGCAAAATGCATTTGCATCTCCTACCCGTGAGGTTTTCAACTGTTCCATATCTTCAGAATGTTTTAATAATTGCCCTGACAGTGCTCAGTGGTATATTCAATCGTTTATGGATCTTCTTGTAGCCATTACCAGATTTATGAAGATCTACGACCATCTGTCTCGTTTGAACTGCCAGTTCTTTTCTTTTCTTCATGGTGTTGGATGACAAAGGGATATTGCATGCCTGTTACCTCATTTTTATACCCTAGTGAAATAGGAAGTGATGTAATGGCTCTATATAGTTCCTTAAATTCTTGACGCTACCAATCCCTGTATCCGGATCATTTTCGTCTGCAACCGCTGAATAGCATAGCGCAACAGTCAAATAATATTACTAGAAAATATTCATATTCATGAAATCACAAGTGCAATATTTTGAAACACAGCTTAGCCTTTTGTTAATCGCCCTGTCGTCTCAAATATTGAAATTATGCTTTACAGCGAAAGCAATCCGAGCGTTTGTGTAAGTTTATCGATAGCCTAGCATAGCATTATGTACACTTAGCATCAGGAAGCTTGGTCACGAAAATCAGAAAAGCAATCAAATTAACCATTTACCTTTGATGATCTTTGGATGTTTTCACTCACGAGACTCCCGGTTACACAGCAAATGTTCCTTTTGTTCCATAAAGATTATTTTTATACCCAAAATACCGACGTTTGTTTGTTGCGTTATGTTCAGAAATCCACAGGAAAGAGCGGTCACGACAACGCAGACGTAAATTCAAAATAGTCTCCATAATGTCCACAGAAACATGTCAAACTTTTTTTATAATCATTCCTCAAGTAGTTTTAAAAATATATATTTGATAATATATCAACCAAGTGTGTAGCTTTTTCCATAAGAGCGGGAGGAACAATGGCCGCTTCACTCAATTGAGCACGATCTCACTCTGAGAGCCCCCACCTCTCCACTTACGCAATGTGATCCTTCACGCTCATTTTTCAAAATAAAAGCCTGAAACTATGTCTAAAGACTGTTGACACCTTAGGGAAGCCACAGAAAAAAGAATCTTGTTGATATCCCTTTAAATGGAGGACAGGCACGCATAGGAACACAGAGGTTTCAAAATAAGAGGCTCTTCCTGATTGGATTATCCTTAGGCTTTCGCCTGCAATATCAGTTCTGTTATACCCACAGACAATATTTTTACAGTTTTGGAAACTTTACAGTGTTTTCTATCCCAATCTGTCAATTATATACATATTCTAGCGTCTGGTCATGAGAAATAGGCCGTTTACTTTGGGAACGTTATTTTTCCAAACATAAAAATAGTGCCCCCTAGCTTCAAGAGGTTAACACTTAGATAAACTTAATTAAATAAGTGGAATTTAATTCCTGGTTTAATGTTGGTAGATGTTATTTACAATAATATTTAATTGTGAAACTTTGATTTGGAGGACATTGATTTTCAATTAAATCAAGAAATTATTTTGTTGAGTTCCATTGAAACATTAATAAAGTACAGTATTTCTCAATGTTGTTATTTTGAGTTTCTCTATAATTATATTGTTTATATTTTTTTAAGTATTGTTTGTGCATTGCCAGTCAGAGGTGCCAGTCATTTTGGAGCCCACTGTATATCTACCTCACTCTCTTCCTACTTTTATAACAGTGTAAATCTGTCTCTTAGCTTATCATTTAACACATTGCACTGTGCTGTACTGCAAGCGCAGTTCGATTTTATTGGTATGTATTGTGATAAGCAACAGGCGAGCAATCCATAATGCCTGGACTCGGTCAAGACCCCTTACCTGCTCCGGCCACCTATTAATAGGCATTTCATGACCGTTGACATATACAGTACTGTCCTTAATGTAATGTCTAATGTTGGAACATATTATCCCTAATGTAATGTCTATTGTTGGAATATATTATCCCTAATGTAATGTCTAATGTTGACATATATTATCCCTAATGTAATGTCCGTTGTTGACATATATTATCCCTAATGTAATGTCCGTTGTTGACATATATTATCCCTAATGTAATGTCTATTGTTGGAATATATTATCCCTAATGTAATGTCTGTTGACATATATTATCCCTAATGTAATGTCTGTTGACATATATTATCCCTAATGTAATGTCTATTGTTGGAATATATTATCCCTAATGTAATGTCTGTTGACATATATTATCCCTAATGTAATGTCCGTTGTTGACATATATTATCCCTAATGTAATGTCTATTGTTGGAATATATTATCCCTAATGTAATGTCTGTTGACATATATTATCCCTAATGTAATGTCCGTTGTTGATATATATTATCCCTAATGTAATGTCTATTGTTGGAATATATTATCCCTAATGTAATGTCTATTGTTGGAATATACTGTCCCTAATGTAATGTATATTGTTGGAATATATTATCCCTAATGTAATGTCTATTGTTGGAATATATTATCCCTAATGTAATGTCTAATGTTGACATATATTATCCCTAATGTAATGTCTATTGTTGGAATATACTGTCCCTAATGTAATGTATATTGTTGGAATATATTATCCCTAATGTAATGTCTATTGTTGGAATATATTATCCCTAATGTAATGTCTAATGTTGACATATATTATCCCTAATGTAATGTCTGTTGACATATATTATCCCTAATGTAATGTCCGTTGTTGACATATATTATCCCTAATGTAATGTCTATTGTCCTGGTTGTCTGGGATGATGGTGTTGATGTGAGCCATGACCAGCCTTTCAAAGTACTTCAGAATTACAGATGTGAGTGCTACAGGGTGATAGTCATTTAGGCAGGTTACCTTGGAACTCTTGGGAACAGGGTCAATGGTGGTCAACTTTAAACATTTAGGGATTACAGACGGGGACAAGGAGAGATTGTAGATGTTTATGAAGACGCTTGCCAGCTGGTCTGTGTATGCTTTGGGAACGTGCCCTAGTATTCCGTCTGTGATTGTGAACATGTTTAAAAGTTTTGCTCACATCTGCCACAGAGAGCGAGATCACACAGTCATTTGGAAAAAAAGGGCTTTCACGCAAGTCTCAGTGTTGTATTCCTCCAAGAGATCATAAAAGGCATTTAGCTCATTTGGGAGTTCTGCATCACTCAGCAACTCCCGGCTGGGTTTCCCTTTGTAATTCCTTGCCACGTACGATGAGTTGGTCTAATAGGATTCCACCTTCCTCCTATGTTGTCCTTTTATGTTTTATCTCAGGTCGGAAGTCGTAACAGGATTTCTTGTATGCCCATGTCTGTCTCCCGTTCCTAGTAAGCAGTAGCACAGCGCTGATATTGCCTGTAATCCATGGTTTTTGGTTTGGTCACTGTGGGGATGACATTGTCTATGAACTAATTGATGAAGCCCATGACTGTTGTGGTAAACTCTTCAATGCTATTGGATGAATCCCGGAACATATCCCAGTCTGTACTAGCAAAACAGTCTTGTGGCCTCATAAAGGTATGCGTTTGGTTAACTTCTCATCATATAACCCTGAATTCCTCATTTAAAATAAATGTATCTGCCTACCTTGTACAGTTTTCTCTCTCTCCAATGTGACAAAGTAGAACACCCTGAGCCCAAGAACAGAGAGGAGTTTGTGGAGTGTAAGTAATGCTGTAGCACACTAAAACACACACACACACACACCATCAGAGGTTATGGGGGGCAATGCAAATAGTCTGTGTAGCCATTTGATTAGCTGTTCAGGAGTTTTATGGCTTGGGGGTAGAAGCATCTTGAACCTAGACTTGGTGCTCCGGTACCGCTTGCTGTGCGGTAGCAGAGAGAACAGTCTAAAACTAGGGTGTCTGGAATCTTTGACATTTTTTAGGGCCTTCCTCTGACACCGCCTGGATGGCAGGAAGCTTGGCCCCGGTGATGTACTGGGCCGTACGTACTACCCTCGGTAGTGCCTTGCGGTCAGAGGCTGAGCAGTTGCCACACCAGGCAGTGATGCAAACCGTCAGGATGCTCTCGATGGCCCAGCTGTAGAACCTTTTGAGGATCTGAGGACCCATGCCACTTCTCAGTCTCCTGAGGGGGAATAGGTTTTGTTGTGCCCTCTTCACCACTGACATTGGATCCCAACATGGCTAATGAGCAGCTGTGACAATCTGAGAGGAACCGAGAGGTTAGAAGAAGAGCAGCCAGACAGATGTACCACTACAGACAAGCTCTGTGTAGAGAGGGTCTGGAGAATGCTACTGGGAGGTACAGATCAGGGGTCATGGTTATGGAGCTAGGCCTAAGGTTTTTATAGCTGTCTCATATAAAGGAATCAACAGGAGAGGAGACATAGTAAACTTCCCATTTGAATGAATCAACAGTCCTGCTTGAAGGTCTCTCTGTCATAATTACAACATGACTGTTAACCCTGTCCCTGTCCCCCTTCCGCCATTTACATGATTTCACACACATGAGACAGTGTGTATTTGTCAACGATTGTCACGCCCTGGTCTAAGTATTTTGTGTTTTTCTTCATGTATTGGGTCAGGCCAGGGTGTGGCATGGGGTTTTTGTATTGTGGTGTGTTTTGTCTTGGGGTTTTGGTGTGTATGTATCGGGATTGTAGCTAGTGGGGTTATCTAGCAAAGTCTATGGCTGTCTGGAGTGGTTCTCAATCAGAGGCAGGTGTTTATCGTTGTCTCTGATTGGGAACCATATTTAGGCAGCCATATTCTTTGAGTTTGTGGTGGGTGATTGTCCTTAGTGTCCTGATGTCCTTGTTCTGTGTTAGTTTACACAAGTATAGGCTGTTTTGGTTTTCGTTACGTTTATTGTTTTGTAGTGTTTGTGTTTAGTGTGTTTGTCATTAAACATGAATCGTAATCTACACGCTGCATTTTGGTCCGACTCTCCTTCACACCTAAAAAAACGTAACAGAATCACCCACCACCAACGGACCAAGCAGCGTGTCAACAGGCAGGAGCAGCCCAAAGAGGAGATGCGCTATAAGAATTTCTGGACATGGGAGGAAATCCTAAACGGAGAAGGACCCTGGGCTCAGCCTGGAGAATATCGCCGAAAGAAGAACTGGAGGCGGCAAGAGCGAAGAGACGCCGTTATGAGGAGACAACACGGCGACTCGGAAGGAAGCCTGAGAATCAGCCCCAAAAATGTATTGGGGGGGGGCTCAGGGAGAGTGTGGCAGAGTCAGGAGTCAGACCTGAGCCAACTCTCCCTGTTTATCGTGAGGAGCCAGGGAGGAGACCAGAACCAGAGCCGGTGTTGGAGGTGAGCGAAGCAGAGACTGTGAAGGGGTTAATGGGGAAATTGGAGGAGAGAGAAATGAGGGAGTTGCTGTGTTGGTGCTTTTTGCATGGAATTCGCCTGACGGAACATGTCGGGATTTGATGGCACCTGGGTTAGCGCTCCATACTCGTCCTGAGGTGCGTGTTAGTCGGCTGGTGAAGTTGGTGCCAGCCTCACGCACCAGGCCTCCTGTGCACATCCCTAGCCTTGCACGTCCTGTGCCAGCACTGCTCTCAAGATCTCCAGTACGCCTTCACGGTCTAGCCCATCCTGTGCCACCTCCACACTCCAGCCCTCCGGTAGCAGCTCCCCGCACCAGGCTTCCTGTGCGTGTTCTCGGTTCAGTACCACCAGTACCAGCACCACGCATCAGGCCTACAGTGCGCCTCGCCTCTCCAGCGCTGCCGGAGACTCTCTCCTCTCCTGCGCTGCCGGAGTCTCTCGCCTCTCCAGCGCTGCCAGAGCCTTCCTCCTCTACAGCGCTGCTGGATTCTCCCGCCTGTTTAGCGCAGCCAGAGCCTTCCTCCTCTCCTGCGCTGCCGGAGTCTCCCGCCTGTTCAGCGCAGCCAGAGCCTTTCTCCTCTCCTGCGCTGCCGGAGTCTCCTGCCTGTTCAGCGCAGCCAGCCTGCATGGAGCAGCCAGAGCTGCCAGCCTGCATGGAGCAGCCAGAGCTGTCAGTCTGCATGGAGCAGCCAGAGATGTCAGTCTGCATGGAGCAGCCAGAGCTGTCAGTCTGCATGGAGCAGCCAGAGAAGTCATTAGTATTACCGTCACTAGTAGCATCTGAAATAATATTACAAACACCTAAAGCTAGCATATTAAATATATTGTACCTAGATACATATGAATTACACAAGTATTATCCTAAATGTACCTTTACTACAGGCCTACTGTAGTATGTTCATGTAGTCAGTGTCGTGTCTTTGGCTATGCCGGATTAATTGATAAAACATGCTATTCTATAAAATAATTTCTCTGTAATTAATATCACCTGATTGAGCTAATCATGTAAATGTAATTAACTAGAGAGTCGGGCACCATGAAATAATATTTATAGAGCTGTTATCTTCCGAATAAACTCTTAAAGACCTAGTAATATTTTACATCAATAGCAGGCAACATTAATCTTCATCTTACTTCAGTCTCATCTGAAAGTTGTAAATTCTTGGTTATCTGCAAGAACCCTGGCTAACAATTTGAATCAGCAATACAAAATTGGGTTTAATCATTTATTTATTAAATACTTAACTAATCACACATAATTCACATGCACATAATTAAATCATAACTTGATTACAAATTACGTCATAAAGGAAAATGTCCCTGGCGGGTGTAACAGATATGACGGCTTGTTACACAAAGAAAAGGGGCTGGGTTGAGTGAAAGAGTGGGAAGACAGGAACAAAGGCAAAGCTGTGCTATCGTAAATACAGTATCTTATGCATTCTAAATTACCGCCCATTTGGAAAAGGAAAATGCAATAAATATTTACTCTCAGCTGCGCTTCAGTAGGTTGGTGGTAGATGGAAGGCCATGTTGTCCAACCGAGTCCTCTGTCCTTTGAAGAATGTCTCTGGTTGTCAATTGGATACGTTGTAGTAACGTTGTTGTGTGATATATGGGATTCTCTGTCTGTTCCTTCCTAACCTGCATTTGCATCTGCGGTCGCTAACTCAACAGCTAGGAGGTATCACTTCTGTAGTGAATAAGAGTTCAAAGTTCATACCATTCGCAACCAAAGATCCTGCTGGTGTTGGCTTTGCCCTGTAGTTATTTTCTGAACCATTCTGACATAGGATCGTCATCCTACCTCATCGGAACAGATAGTTATGTCGTCAAGGCTTTATATAGGAAGGGAGAGGAGGGTGTGTTTGAAAAGTTCTATAGCCCTTGTCCCTTCACAGGGGAGGGCCACTGAGTGAGCAGCCCTAACTTATGAAAACCCACATCTCACATTTTAGAAGCTAAAATCACATTTCATCCCATCACAAATAATTTCTTATTCAAACATTTAAATTGAACAACAATTCCATGTGAATCCGATGTGTAGACTTTCCACTGTAGAGTTTATGTCATCTTATCATTGATGAGAATGTCTCAGATGACAACAGAACTGACATCATATTCATTAAGTACCACCGCATATGTTCAATTGTTCGGATTACCAGAATATAGTTCATTTCCCCCCACATTCTGACGTTTCCAGAATCTCTATGTTAACCAAGGGTTTTGCAAATGTAACCTCAGTAGGGTAAAGAGGAAAAAGGGGGGAAGAGGTATTTATGAGTGTCATAAACTAACCCCCCAGGCCAACGTCATGACATCAGTAAATAATATAATAATACAACAAGTATTATGCTACATTAACAAAAACACTGGAACAGACAGACAGACAGATAGAGAGACAGCACATTAGGCCTAGATGAATCATTTATATGTTTGTCCTCCATCCCAGTGAACACTCAGGCACTCTCTTCTACAGCGCGCACACACACACACATACGCACATAAACACACGCACACACACGTACACACACACACGTACACACACACACACACTGACACACTGTTTTACAGGCTCTTGGGCTAAACTAATCCTCCAGGAAATGTAACACGTGATTTAATTAGCAGCAACATGACTGTAGTGCCAGGTCCCATAAACGCACATCCGTAAACCATAATCTCTCTAAACGAGGCATGAGGAATGATGAAGGCCTTTTCAGAACCATCATCTCTCTAAACGAGGCACGAGGCATGGTGAAGGCCTTTTCAGAACCATCATCTCTCTAAACGAGGCACGAGGCATGGTGAAGACCTTTTCAGAACCATCATCTCTCTAAACGAGGCACAAGGCATGGTGAAGGCCTTTTCAGAACCATCATCTCTCTAAACGAGGCACGAGGCATGGTGAAGGCCTTTTCAGAACCATCATCTCTCTAAACGAGGCACGAGGCATGGTGAAGGCCTTTTCAGAACCATCATCTCTCTAAACGAGGCACGAGGCATGATGAAGGCCTTTTCAGAACCATCATCTCTCTAAACGAGGCACGAGGAATGATGAAGGCCTTTTCAGAACCATCATCTCTCTAAACGAGGCACGAGGCATGATGAAGGCCTTTTCAGAACCATCATCTCTCTAAACGAGGCACGAGGCATGGTGAAGTCCTTTTCAGAACCATCATCTCTCTAAACGAGGCACGAGGCATGGTGAAGGCCTTTTCAGAACCATCATCTCTCTAAACGAGGCACGAGGCATGGTGAAGGCCTTTTCAGAACCATCATCTCTCTAAACGAGGCATGAGGCATGGTGAAGGCCTTTTCAGAACCATCATCTCTCTAAACGAGGCAAGAGGCATGGTGAAGGCCTTTTCAGAACCATCATCTCTCTAAACGAGGCACGAGGCATGGTGAAGGCCTTTTCAGAACCATCATCTCTCTAAACGAGGCACGAGGCATGGTGAAGGCCTTTTCAGAACCATCATCTCTCTAAACGAGGCACGAGGCATGATGAAGGCCTTTTCAGAACCATCATCTCTCTAAACGAGGCATGAGGAATGATGAAGGCCTTTTCAGAACCATCATCTCTCTAAACGAGGCACGAGGCATGGTGAAGGCCTTTTCAGAACCATCATCTCTCTAAACGAGGCACGAGGCATGGTGAAGGCCTTTTCAGAACCATCATCTCTCTAAACGAGGCACGAGGCATGGTGAAGGCCTTTTCAGAACCATCATCTCTCTAAACGAGGCACGAGGCATGGTGAAGGCCTTTTCAGAACCATCATCTCTCTAAACGAGGCACGAGGCATGATGAAGGCCTTTTCAGAACCATCATCTCTCTAAACGAGGCATGAGGCATGGTGAAGGCCTTTTCAGAACCATCATCTCTCTAAACGAGGCACGAGGCATGGTGAAGACCTTTTCAGAACCATCATCTCTCTAAACGAGGCACAAGGCATGGTGAAGGCCTTTTCAGAACCATCATCTCTCTAAACGAGGCACGAGGCATGGTGAAGGCCTTTTCAGAACCATCATCTCTCTAAACGAGGCACGAGGCATGGTGAAGGCCTTTTCAGAACCATCATCTCTCTAAACGAGGCACGAGGCATGATGAAGGCCTTTTCAGAACCATCATCTCTCTAAACGAGGCACGAGGAATGATGAAGGCCTTTTCAGAACCATCATCTCTCTAAACGAGGCACGAGGCATGATGAAGGCCTTTTCAGAACCATCATCTCTCTAAACGAGGCACGAGGCATGGTGAAGTCCTTTTCAGAACCATCATCTCTCTAAACGAGGCACGAGGCATGGTGAAGGCCTTTTCAGAACCATCATCTCTCTAAACGAGGCACGAGGCATGGTGAAGGCCTTTTCAGAACCATCATCTCTCTAAACGAGGCATGAGGCATGGTGAAGGCCTTTTCAGAACCATCATCTCTCTAAACGAGGCAAGAGGCATGGTGAAGGCCTTTTCAGAACCATCATCTCTCTAAACGAGGCACGAGGCATGGTGAAGGCCTTTTCAGAACCATCATCTCTCTAAACGAGGCACGAGGCATGATGAAGGCCTTTTCAGAACCATCATCTCTCTAAACGAGGCACGAGGAATGATGAAGGCCTTTTCAGAACCATCATCTCTCTAAACGAGGCACGAGGCATGATGAAGGCCTTTTCAGAACCATCATCTCTCTAAACGAGGCACGAGGCATGGTGAAGTCCTTTTCAGAACCATCATCTCTCTAAACGAGGCACGAGGCATGGTGAAGGCCTTTTCAGAACCATCATCTCTCTAAACGAGGCACGAGGCATGGTGAAGGCCTTTTCAGAACCATCATCTCTCTAAACGAGGCATGAGGCATGGTGAAGGCCTTTTCAGAACCATCATCTCTCTAAACGAGGCAAGAGGCATGGTGAAGGCCTTTTCAGAACCATCATCTCTCTAAACGAGGCACGAGGCATGGTGAAGGCCTTTTCAGAACCATCATCTCTCTAAACGAGGCACGAGGCATGGTGAAGGCCTTTTCAGAACCATCATCTCTCTAAACGAGGCACGAGGCATGATGAAGGCCTTTTCAGAACCATCATCTCTCTAAACGAGGCATGAGGAATGATGAAGGCCTTTTCAGAACCATCATCTCTCTAAACGAGGCACGAGGCATGGTGAAGGCCTTTTCAGAACCATCATCTCTCTAAACGAGGCACGAGGCATGGTGAAGGCCTTTTCAGAACCATCATCTCTCTAAACGAGGCACGAGGCATGGTGAAGGCCTTTTCAGAACCATCATCTCTCTAAACGAGGCACGAGGCATGGTGAAGGCCTTTTCAGAACCATCATCTCTCTAAACGAGGCACGAGGCATGATGAAGGCCTTTTCAGAACCATCATCTCTCTAAACGAGGCATGAGGCATGGTGAAGGCCTTTTCAGAACCATCATCAAATATAACCTACAGTGTCCTGTCTCACCATCATGTACAGTAGAGATGCACCAAGTCTACTGTAGATGGAGAGAAACTCTTTGTTAAGGAGATGTACCAAGCCTACTGTAGATGGAGAGAAACTCCTTGTTAAGGAGATGCACCAAGTCTACTGTAGATGCAGAGAAACTCTTTGTTAAGGAGATGCACCAAGTCTACTGTAGATGGAGAGAAACTCTTTGTTAAGGAGATGCACCAAGTCTACTGTAGATGGAGAGAAACTCCTTGTTAAGGAGATGCACCAAGTCTACTGTAGATGGAGAGAAACTCCTTGTTAAGGAGATGTACCAAGCCTACTGTAGATGGAGAGAAACTCCTTGTTAAGTAGATGCACCAAGCCTACTGTAGATGGAGAGAAACTCTTTGTTAAGGAGATGCACCAAGTCTACTGTAGATGGAGAGAAACTCTTTGTTAAGGAGATGCACCAAGTCTACTGTAGATGGAGAGAAACTCCTTGTTAAGGAGATGTACCAAGCCTACTGTAGATGGAGAGAAACTCCTTGTTAAGGAGATGCACCAAGCCTACTGTAGATGGAGAGAAACTCCTTGTTAAGGAGATGCACCAAGCCTACTGTAGATGGAGAGAAACTCTTTGTTAAGGAGATGCACCAAGCCTACTGTAGATGGAGAGAAACTCCTTGTTAAGGAGATGTGATGTGAACTGATGACACCATGACAGTGGGAAGAGAAGAAGACAGGGACAGGAAGAGAAAACATATTGATAGAGGAATAGAGAAGAAGACAGGGACATCAGGAGAAAACATATTGATAGGGGAATAGAGAAGAAGACAAGGTCATCAGGAGAAAACATATTGATAGGGGAATAGAGAAGAAGAAGACAGGGACAGGAAGAGAAAACACATTGATAGGGGAATAGAGAAGAAGACAGGGTCATCAGGAGAAAACATATTGATAGGGGAATAGAGAAGAAGAAGACAGGGACAGGAAGAGAAAACACATTGATAGGGGAATAGAGAAGAAGACAGGGTCATCAGGAGAAAACATATTGATAGGGGAATAGAGAAGAAGACAGGGACAGGAAGAGAAAACACATTGATAGGGGAATAGAGAAGAAGACAGGGTCATCAGGAGAAAACATATTGATAGGGGAATAGAGAAGAAGACAGGGACATCAGGAGAAAACACATTGATAGGGGAATAGAGAAGAAGACAGGGACATCAGGAGAAAACATATTGATAGGGGAATAGAGAAGAAGACAGGGTCATCAGGAGAAAACATATTGATAGGGGAATAGAGAAGAAGACAGGGACATCAGGAGAAAACACATTTTTATTTTATTTATTTTTTTATTTTTATTTCACCTTTATTTAACCAGGTAGGCTAGTTGAGAACAAGTTCTCATTTGCAACTGCGACCTGGCCAAGATAAAGCATAGCAGTGTGAGCATACAACAAAGAGTTACACATGGAGTAAACAATTAACAAGTCAATAACACAGTAGAAAACGAAGGGGGGGTCTATATACAATGTGTGCAAAAGGCATGAGGAGGTAGGCAAATAATTACAATTTTGCAGATTAACACTGGAGTGATAAAAGATCAGATGGTCATGTACAGGTAGAGATATTGGTGTGCAGAAGAGCAGAAAAGTAAATAAATAGAAACAGTACGGGGATGAGGTAGGTGAAAAGGGTGGGCTATTTACCAATAGACTATGTACAGCTGCAGCGATCGGTTAGCTGCTCAGATAGCTGATGTTTGAAGTTGGTGAGGGAGATAAAAGTCTCCAACTTCAGCGATTTTTGCAATTCGTTCCAGTCACAGGCAGCAGAGTACTGGAACGAAAGGCGGCCAAATGAGGTGTTGGCTTTAGGGATGATCAGTGAGATACACCTGCTGGAGCGCGTGCTACGGATGGGTGTTGCCATCGTGACCAGTGAGCTGAGATAAGGCGGAGCTTTACCTAGCATAGACTTGTAGATGACCTGGAGCCAGTGGGTCTGGCGACGAATATGTAGCGAGGGCCAGCCGACTAGAGCATACAAGTCGCAGTGGTGGGTAGTA
>NC_034186.2:76120402-76125402 GCF_002021735.2 Oncorhynchus kisutch
ACTAAACTACTATCATCATTACCATCCCATACCACTATTACTACTTACCACCACCATCACTAAACTGTCATCATTACATTACCACCCATACCACAACTACTACAACCACCACCATCACTAAAATGTCATCATTACCATCCATACCACTACTACTACTACCACTATCATTAAACTGTCATCATTATCATTACCACCCATACCACTACTACCACTACCACCACCATCACTAAACTACTATCATCATTACCACCCCATACCACTACTACTACTACCACCACCATCACTAAACTGCTATCATTACCATTACCACCCATACCACTACTACTACTACTACCACCCACCATCACTGAACTGTCATCATTACCACCCATACCACTACTACTACTACCACCACCATCACTAAACTGTCATCATTACCACCCATACCACTACTACTACTACCACCACCATCACTAAACTACTATCATCATTACCACCCATACCACTACTACTACCACCACCATCACTAAACTGCTATCATTACCATTTACCACCCATTACCACTACTACTACTACTACTACCACCACCATCACTGAACTGTCATCATTACCACCCCATACCACTACTACTACTACCACCACCATCACTAAACTACTATCATCATTTCCACCCATACCACTACTACTACTACCACCACCATCACTAAACTGTCATCATTACCACCCATACCACTACTACTACTACCACCACCATCACTAAACTGTCATCATTACCACCCATACCACTACTACTACTACCACCACCATCACTAAACTGTCATCATTACCATCCATACCACTACTACTACTACCACCACCATCACTAAACTGCTATCATTACATTACCACCCATACCACTACTACTACTACTACCACCATCACTAAACTGCTATCATTACCATTACCACCCATACCACTACTACTACTACCACCACCATCATTAAACTGTCATCATTACCACCCATACCACTACTACTACCACCACCATCACTAAACTGCTATCATTACCATTACCACCCATACCACTACTACTACTACTACCACCACCATCACTAAACTGCTATCATTACCATTACCACCCATACCACTACTACTACTACCACCACCACTAAACTGCTATCATTACCATTACAACCCATACCACTACTACTACTACCACCACCATCACTAAACTGCTATCATTACCATTACCACCCATACCACTACTACTACTACCACCACCATCACTAAACTGCTATCATTACCATTACCACCCATACCACTACTACTACTACCACCATCACTAAACTGCTATCATTACCATTACCACCCATACCACTACTACTACCACCACCATCACTAAACTGCTATCATTACCATTACCACCCATACCACTACTACTACTACCACCATCACTAAACTGCTATCATTACCATTACCACCCATACCACTACTACTACCACCACCATCACTAAACTGCTATCATTACCATTACAACCCATACCACTACTACTACTACCACCACCATCACTAAACTGTCATCATTACCACCCATACACTACTACTACTACCACCACCATCACTAAACTGTCATCATTACCATCCATACCACTACTACTACTACCACCACCATCACTAAACTACTATCATCATTACCACCCATACCACTACTACTACTACCACCATCACTAAACTGCTATCATTACCATTACCACCCATACCACTACTACTACTACCACCACCACTAAACTGCTATCATTACCATTACAACCCATACCACTACTACTACTACCACCACCATCACTAAACTGCTATCATTACCATTACCACCCATACCACTACTACTACTACCACCACCATCACTAAACTGCTATCATTACCATTACCCACCCATACCACTACTACTACTACCACCATCACTAAACTGCTATCATTACCATTACCACCCATACCACTACTACTACCACCACCATCACTAAACTGCTATCATTACCATTACCACCCATACCACTACTACTACTTACTACCACCATCACCTAAACTGCTATCATTACCATTACCACCCATACCACTACTACTACCACCACCATCACTAAACTGCTATCATTACCATTACAACCCATACCACTACTACTACTACCACCACCATCACTAAACTGTCATCATTACCACCCATACCACTACTACTACTACCACCACCATCACTAAACTGTCATCATTACCATCCATACCACTACTACTACTACCACCACCATCACTAAACTACTATCATCATTACCACCCATACCACTACTTACTACCACCACCATCACTAAACTGCTATCATTACCTTACCACCCATACCACTACTACTACTACTACCACCATCACTAAACTGCTATCATTACCATTACCACCCATACCACTACTACTACTACCACCACCATCATTAAACTGTCATCATTACCACCCATACCACTACTACTACCACCCACCATCACTAAACTGCTATCATTACCATTACCACCCATACCACTACTACTACTACTACCACCACCATCACTAAACTGCTATCATTACCATTACCACCCATACCACTACTACTACTACCACCACCACTAAACTGCTATCATTACCATTACCACCCATACCACTACTACTACTACCACCACCATCACTAAACTGCTATCATTACCATTACCACCCATACCACTACTACTACTACCACCACCACTAAACTGCTATCATTACCATTACCAACCCATACCACTACTACTACTACCACCACCATCACTAAACTGCTATCATTACCATTACCACCCATACCACTACTACTACTACCACCACCATCACTAAACTGCTATCATTACCATTACCACCCATACCACTACTGTTTGGAATGATAAACAATAATAATAACAATAATAGTAATACTGGCTTTACTGCATCTTGCCTGTGCCGTTCTGTACCATCACTCATTCATATCTTTATGTACACATTCTTCATCCCTTTACACTTGTGTGTATAAGGTAGTTGTTGTGAAATTGTTAGGTTAGATTACTCGTTGGATATTAATGCATTGTTGGAACTAGAAGCACAAGCATTTCGCTACACTCGCATTAACATCTGCTAACCATGTGTATGTGACAAATACAATTTGATTTGATTTGATGTAATAACAATCATACTAATATAAAGTAAGTTACTGCTTACTATGCAGATGTTATTATTCAGGCTATGGAAGGCAAACACATGTTTGGCTGCAAGAGGAGCCATTGCTCCTTCTCCCAAGAGTATTTTTTGTATTTCCTCTGGGTTTAATACATTTAGAATAAATGTAGTTATTTCTGTGAATAATGAATTTCATGGTGAGGAATATTTCTCACAGTAAAGGAGAAAGTGGAGAAAGTCTCTGTCTCTACCTCTCCTGTTGTGCAGTGACCACATATACACTCCTCTTTGGGTAGCCATGTCTTTTTATGTCTGCCGCTTTCTATTGCCAATTGGTGGTCACTCAGCCTGTACTTGGTAAGGATCTGTCTCTGCTTCGTATCTCTGACAGAGTAGAGATAATAAGACAATTCATCTTCTCTGTTTAGGATCAGATACTAATTTAGTCGGTTTTGGGATTTTTAAAAGGTTTTTTTATATGAGTCCTTTGATTGGTTCATGATTTTGTTGATTAGAATTCTTTCTTTTGAAGCAGTGCTGGTGTCAGCTTGGTTGGTTAGGTCCAACACCGTCTCTCTCTCTCTCTCTCTCTCTCTCTCTCTCTCTCTCTCTCTCTATCCCTCTGTCTCTCTCTATCCCTCTCTCTCGGCCGCTTCTTTCTTTCTGTGTTCATTCATTATCCGTCTCTCTCTCTCTTTCTCTCTCTCTCACTCCCTCTCTCTGCTCATTGTTTATCTCACTTTCTCTCTCTTTTTCCACCTGACCCATCAACTGTTCATCTCTTGAGCCTCCTCTCTCCAACTGACCTTTCCCCTCCATACCTCCCTCCCTCAATATGTCTCCATCCAGAGACCAGAGGACCTCTCTCTCTCTCGCTATGTGTGATGTCTCCCATCTGATGTCATAATCATGTGCCATAGGGAACACTGATGGGGAGAGTGACCTGTCTCCTGACCAATCAGCATCTTAATGAGTCACACAGTGCGAAGTGCTGATTCGACAGGCAGCTTGTACGCCAGCTGAGATGGATGCGTTGAGAGCATCAGGAGGGATAGAGGAGGAGGGACAACAATATTCTCTTCTCTTCTCTTCCCTCCTCTCATCCCTCCATTCCAACTCACAAGCCTCTCACTCCATCTCTTCTCCCTCTTTCCCAAACCTCCTCTTCATCAAATCCTCTTCCTTTTAAATCCTCCTTTCCCTTCTTCTCTCTCTCCCTCCCTCTCTCTCCTCCCCCTCTCTCTCCTCCCCCAGATATTTAGTTTGATGTATTGCTTCTTGTTGAAAGGTTGGCGTTTTAATAACTCAAGTTCTCCTCACCCCAGTGAGAGAGAGAAAGGTAGAGAGAGAAGAGAAGAAGTTTAGTAAGCATAAAATAAACATACACTGTTTTTCCCCCCCGTCTCCCCCTTTCTCTCTGCGTTCTCTTTCATGTCTTTTGAAACACTCTGCTCTCCCCATTGTAGATGTAGAAAACTCATGGAGAGATGAGGTTTGTTTTAACATTCCTGTGATTTGAAGCATATGTGGAACACACACACATACACACACACACACACACACACACATACACACACACAAACACACACACATACATACATACGCACACACATACATACACACACACATACATACACAGACACACACACACACACACACGCCTTAAAAGCTATAATGGAGAGAAGATGAAAGAGATCACAAACTGATGGACAAAGAGAGAAAAGGAGACAGAGGGAGAAAGATGTAATGGAGGTGAGTAGAGGTACAGAGAGAACAGAGAGAGGTAGAAGTTGCAGAAACATCTGAGAGACACAATACTAAAAGAGTACGAAAGAGAGGAAAGAGGAGAAAGA
>NC_034186.2:76130402-76179456 GCF_002021735.2 Oncorhynchus kisutch
TGTGTGAAAAACGAGGGAGGGAAGCAGAAATCAGAAAGAGGAGAAAAGACCGAGGGAGAGAGGAAAGAGGACAGGGGGGATGTATGAAAGAGGCTAAATGCATTTAGTAAACACATCTCTATGGTAACCAGGAGGTAATTTGCTTGGCGGGAGAGTGAGAGAGGCCGAGAGAGAGGGAAGGAGATGAGAGAGATGGAGAGAGAGAGGGAGGGAGATGGAGAGAGAAAGAAAAAGCATTTACCATCACTGCTTGAGTCCAGAACTGTAATTACAGAACTGAGTGAGAGAGACAGAGGGAGAGGGGAAGGGACGAAAACTGTACACCAATATAGAGCCCACATAATGTGCTTTACTAAAGGAAACGGTGAGAAATGCAGAAAGAGAGAAAGAGAGAAAGGAGGAGAAAGGAAGAAAGGAGGAGAAAGAGAGAAAGGGGGAGAAAGAGAGAAAGGGGGAGAAAGGCTAGAAAGAGAGAAAGGAGGAGAAAGAGGAGAAAGAGAGAAAGGGGGAGAAAGAGAAGAAAGAGGGAGAAAGAGGATAAAGAGAGAATGGGGAGTAGAAAGAGAGGCAAGGGGAGTAGAAAGAGAGAAAGGGGAGTAGAAAGAGAGCAAGTGGAGTAGAAAGAGAGAAAGGGGGAGAAAGGGGAGTAGAAAGAGAGCAAGGGGAGTAGAAAGAGAGAAAAGAGAGAAAGGGGAGTAGAAAGAGAGAAAGGGGAGTAGAAAGAGAGCAAGAGGAGTAGAAAGAGAGAAATGGGGAGAAAAGGGAGTAGAAGAGAGCAAGGGGAGTAGAAAGAGAGAAAGGGGAAGAAAGGGAGAAAGGGGGAGAAATAGAGCAAGGGGAGAAAGGGGGAGAAAGAGAGAAAGGTGGAGAAAGGGGAGAAAGAGAGAAAGGGGAGTAGAAAGAGAGCAAGGGGGAGAAAGGGGAGAAAGAGAGAAAGGGGAGTAGAAAGAGAGCAAGGGGGAGAAAGTGGGAGAAAGGGAAGAAAGAGAGAAAGGGGAGGAAAAAGAGAGCAAGGGGGAGAAAGAGAGAAAGGGGGAGAAATGGGAGTAGAAAGAGAGAAAGGGGGAGAAAGGGGAGAATGAGAGAAGGGGGGAGAAAGAGAGAAAGGAGGAGAAAGGGGACGAGAAAGAGAGAAGGGGGGGAGAAAGAGAGAAAGGGGGAGAAAGGAGAGAAATAGAGAAGGGGGGGAGAAATAGAGAAAGGGGGAGAAAGGGAGGGAAGGAACACAAAACTAGAGCCACATGCAATGTACTTTATAACTTCCAGAGAGAGTAAGAAAGGGAGAAAGACAGAAAAGGGGAGAGAACATGAGAGAGAGCGAGAGGGAGAGAGAGAGAGAAAGGAAAGTCAAGTGTGTGGTGCATGTGGGAGGACAGGGAGCATTCTCCACATTGTGACAGAAGCAGCATTTCTCTAGGATTTCATCATATCAACTCCTCTCGTTCTCTCCATTGAGGTTTGGTTCATTTATTCTCCATGGTTATTATTTGTAACATAAATCTATGATAGGCTTGTGGAAGAGGTAGATGGTCTGAGGTCTGATGGAAGGGTGAAGAACAGAGAGAGAGAGAGCGAGAGAGAGAGAGAGAGAAAGGGGGCATTAGTGCTGTAAATTGAGGGCAACAAAATTTCGACAAATTTTGACATTTGACAAGAGGTTAACGTTTTTGATGCATTAATTCCTTCAGTTTAGGCATTCATTCCAAGTAGTTAAGGTTAGGGTTATGTTTTGGGGAAGGCTTAAAACAAAATAATGAAAAACAATGCATTATTAAAATCAGGTATCATCAGTATTCTTAGTAGTCTCGTGGCTAGTTAGATCATTGTGAAGTAATGTAGCTCAGTGGTCTGAGCCGCCTTCGTCTCCTAGTATCAGGAGTTTGGGCCCAGTGCCGGGCTTTTATTTCTTTTTTTGTGAGCGAGGAAGGCATATATATCTACGTTCTCAGGCCCTTTTCAAACATCTGAAATCTGTGTATTTCATGTGACCCGGCTGGAGAGGGGGCATAACAAAGATTAGGTAGAGAGATCAGACAGAGAAGTACTGTACAGGTTAGATGGAGATGGGGAGAAAACATGATCACACTGTGGCTAGTTGATTACTGCTTCGGCGAGTGGCTCAGTGTGTGTGTGTGTGTGTGTGTGCGCGTGCATGTGTGTGTGCGTGTGTGTATGTGTACAAGGTAGATGATTACAGCTCTGGCTAGTGGCGTGGTGTCAGCCTGTGTGTGTGCAGATAACAGGATTATGGCTCCCTGACATCACTGTACAACAGGAACGAAGTAAACGAGAGAGAGAGAGAGAGAAGGAAGAGAGAGAGAGAGAGAGAGAGAGAGAGAGAGAGAGAGAAGGAGAGAGAGAGAGAGAGAGAGAGGAGAGAGCAGAGAGAGAGAGAGAGAGAGAGAGAGAAGGAGGAGAGAGAGAGAGAGAGAGAGGAGGAGGAGAGAGAGAGAGAGAGAGAGGAGGAGAGAGAGAGAGAGAGAGAGAGAGAGAGAGAGAAGGAGAGAGAGAGAGAGAGAGAGAGAGAGAGAGAGAGAGAAGGAGAGAGGAGAGAGAGGAGAGAGAGAGAGAGAGAAAGAGAGAGAGAGAGAGAGAAATGGGGCCAAATGTGGTGATAAGAGGATTTGAGTCATCTGAATTGGCTCCACTTTCCTAAACCTCTACCACCATAACATGTTACTAATCACACAACAACAACAACAACAGACTTCAGGCTGTTTACGCTCATTATAAAATCAATATCTGGCCCGTAGCTAATAGCTAACCGACTGGGACTGGGAAGATGGATATGGATCGAACACCTGAGAAAACAACAGCCCAACAGCATAATAACACATGCAGTAGAGTGGAGCCCCCAGGACAGAAGAAGAGATGGCTGTCCAAGGACAACATGGACCACATGGACAACATCGTCTGTCTGACCAATGAAGAAGGGACTAAGGACACGTGTTGGGAACTTCTGCTGTGAAATAACCATCTGCACAATTAGAAGAATCCACATCTCTGATATGCTTCTGCAATTCTGTTAAACTTTCAGTTGAAGAACCTGAGAGCTGAACTGCTTTGTGCCAGAAAAGACCGTGAGAGAAGGAGAGAGAGAAACGGACAGAGGTGAGAGAAACACTAACCATCCTGATCAGGCTAGAGAAATACCCTCCTGAGTGTGCATCAGCCTGCTACTCTGTGGGTGAGAGAAACATTAACCATCCTGATCAGGCTAGAGAAATACCCTCCTGAGTGTGCATCAGCCTGCTACTCTGTGGGCTTTGTTGCTGAGGGAGTTATACTCTGTTATATAGCCCCACTATTGTTATTTACTGCTGCTCCTGAATTATTTGTAATTCTTATCTCTTACTTTTTTTATAGGTATTCTCTTAATACTGAATAGTTGGTTAAGGGCTTGTAAGTAAGCATTTCCCTGTAAGGTCTACACCTGTTGTATTCGGCTCATGTGACAAATACAATTTGATTTGAATTAATGTTGCTGGGGGTGCGCTACAACACACAGTGAACAAATTAGCAACACCGGACCACAGAGGCATCATGGGAAATTCATGATCAGGAAGTGAGCTAATGAGACCTGGCGTCACACACACACGTGCGCGCACGCACGCACACACTCACACACATGTTTTGTTCTTCACACACACAGGAAGAGAGACAGGACCCTCCTAGTAACACAACGTTAGCCATGTAACTGTCTGCATGAGGGATGGAGAAAACACGCTAGGAGAAGTTAGTACCATGCACCCTCGCTCTCTCTCTCTCACACACACACACACACACACACACTCAAACACGCACAGATAATTATAGAGGCCCACCGGTGGCTCTCGCCCACGGAGGTAGAAGGTGATTAGTGTTACTACACCATCCCCTGGGGCCCACTGACAACAGGAGAATTAATACCCACAACACACACACACATCCACTACACAAACCTCAACATAAATGAGGAAGAAGTTTACAAACAGTAACTATGGCCGGGAGAGAAGAGAGATGAGACAGGAAGAAAGTGTGATTTTTCTGGAAACTGCTTTTCGAAGCATAGCCTATCTTTGACTGTGATTACTGTGTGTGTGTGTGTGTGTGTGATAGATTACTTATCTTGCATCCGGCTGTGCTGTCTATCTTGCTGCTTGATAGACTAATATACTGTAAGCCTGCATTACAGTCTAAAGGTGAGGTCACAGTCAATGTAGCCATGCATGATATCTAACTTGTGATGGAATTTATCCATCCACTGTAGTAAACCTAATATTTGAGGTCTGGAATTGCATTTCAAATTGCTTTCATAAAAGCAACCAGCTTTTATTGAAATCCAATCATAACATCAGATGCACAAGAATGCCATCAAAAAGAGGTTGACACACACACACACACACACACACACACACACACACACACACACACACACACACACACACACACACACACACACACACACACACACACACACACACACACAATATAATGTGTATTCATTTCTTGACTTACTAGACGTAATCCTTTCAGCTCCCAGTGGAGCAGAGGTCCTGCACCTTCACTAAACTCTGTTCTGGACGGTGTTCTTCACCTCATTGCAGGTCTTCATCTCTTCCTCATTCCTCCTTCTTGTCTGGAAGTCTATGGGTATCTGCTAGCATGCATTTGGCCTGCTTCAGAGTTACCTAGAACTTTGAACTATATTAATCAGAATTACGACTGACTTACCGGAAATAATGAAGATTAGACTCTTTGGAGTGATGATTAGTACAGTTAAATGCAGGACATGCTGGTTTGGAGTGACGATTAGTACAGTTAAATGCAGGACATGCTGGTTTGGAGTGACGATTAGTACAGTTAAATGCAGGACATGCTGGTTTGGAGTGACGATTAGGACAGTTAAATGAAATAATGAAGATTAGACTCTTTGGAGTGACGATTAGTACAGTTAAATGCAGGACATGCTGGTTTGGAGTGACGATTAGTACAGTTAAATGCAGGACATGCTGGTTTGGAGTGACGATTAGGACAGTTAAATGAAATAATGAAGATTAGACTCTTTGGAGTGACGATTAGTACAGTTAAATGCAGGACATGCTGGTTTGGAGTGACGATTAGTACAGTTAAATGCAGGACATGCTGGTTTGGAGTGACGATTAGTACAGTTAAATGCAGGACATGCTGGTGTGGAGTGACGATTAGTACAGTTAAATGCAGGACATGCTGGTGTGGAGTGACGATCAGTACAGTTAAATGCAGGACGTGCTGGTTTGGAGTGACGATTAGTACAGTTAAATGCAGGACATGCTGGTTTGGAGTGACGATTAGTACAGTTAAATGCAGGACATGCTGGTTTTGTGTGACGATCAGTACAGTTAAATGCAGGACGTGCTGGTTTGGAGTGACAATTAGTACAGTGAAATGCAGGACATGCTGGTTTGGAGTGACGATTAGTACAGTTAAATGCAGGATATGCTGGTTTTGTGTGACGATCAGTACAGTTAAATGCAGGACGTGCTGGTTTGGAGTGACAATTAGTACAGTGAAATGCAGGACATGCTGGTTTGGAGTGACGATTAGTACAGTTAAATGCAGGATATGCTGGTTTTGTGTGACGATCAGTACAGTTAAATGCAGGACGTGCTGGTTTGGAGTGACGATTAGTACAGTTAAATGCAGGACGTGCTGGTTTGGAGTGACGATTAGTACAGTTAAATGCAGGACATGCTGGTTTGGAGTGACGATTAGTACAGTTAAATGCAGGACATGCTGGTTTGGAGTGACGATTAGTACAGTTAAATGCAGGACATGCTGGTGTGGAGTGACGATTAGTACAGTTAAATGCAGGACATGCTGGTTTGGAGTGACGATCAGTACAGTTAAATGCAGGACATGCTGGTTTGAGTGACGATTAGTACAGTTAAATGCAGGACATGCTGGTTTGGAGTGACGATTAGTACAGTTAAATGCAGGCCATGCTGGTTTGGAGTGCCGATTAGTACAGTTAAATGCAGGACATGCTGGTTTGGAGTGACGATCAGTACAGTTAAATGCAGGATATGCTGGTTTTGTGTGACGATCAGTACAGTTAAATGCAGGACGTGCTGGTTTGGAGTGACGATTAGTACAGTTAAATGCAGGACGTGCTGGTTTGGAGTGACGATTAGGACAGTTAAATGCAGGACATGCTGGTTTGGAGTGACGATTAGTACAGTTAAATGCAGGACATGCTGGTTTGGAGTGACGATTAGTACAGTGAAATGCAGGAGATGCTGGTTTGGAGTGACGATTAGTACAGTGAAATGCAGGAGATGCTGGTTTGGAGTGACGATTAGTACAGTTAAATGCAGGACATGCTGGTTTGGAGTGACGATTAGTACAGTTAAATGCAGGACATGCTGGTTTGGAGTGACGATTAGTACAGTTAAATGCAGGACATGCTGGTTTGGAGTGACGATTAGTACAGTGAAATGCAGGAGATGCTGGTTTGGAGTGACGATCAGCACAGTTAAATGCAGGACATGCTGGCATGGTGACTCTCTGTAAAACCTTAAAAAGGGGACCTTATATAAATGATAAATTCAACTGACCTGAGCCCTAGGACCATGCCCCAGGACTACCTGACATGATGACTCCTTGCTGTCCCCAGTCTACCTGGCCATGCTGCTGCTCCAGTTTCAACTTCCACCTGACTGTGCTGCTGCTCTAGTTTCAACTGTTCTGCCTTATTATTATTCGACCATGCTGGTCATTTATGAACATTGAACATCTTGACCATGTTCTGTTATAATCTCCACCCGGCACAGCCAGAAGAGGACTGGCCACCCCACATAGCCTGGTTCCTCTCTAGGTTTCTTCCTAGGTATTGGCCTTTCTAGGGAGTTTTTCCTAGCCACCGTGCTTCTCCACCTGCATTGCTTGCTGTTTGGGGTTTTAGGCTGGGTTTCTGTACAGCACTTTGAGATATCAGCTGATGTACGAAGGGCTATATAAATAAATTTGATTTGATTTGATTTGATTTAAATGATTTCATCTCGATTCTATGTTTGTTTATGTTTGTAGACTATCTTTATCATTTCTGCAACTGTGTCATTTTGTCATCATAAAGAATAACCTCAGACATACACCGGAGTTTGGAATTTAAAATCTATTCAATTATTTCAAATAGTGTGAGCCAATCCTCCATCTCCACGGCCATCCTCTGTCATCCTCTCTCAGCCCCTCAGACATTGGTCAGCCCCTCCATCTCCTCTTGACAGGCTCGTTGACTCCGCCCTCTCACCTGGATAGCACACCACACCCCCTTATGTGCATGTGCAAAGAGCGTGGATTGGTCTGTGTCGGCACATGGTTCTGTGTGACTAATTTAGTAGTCAGAATGGATCACTATTGAATTAAATATCTCCATTTGTAGCGTACTATAAAATAATTCAATGTGGGGATTGAACTCGATCATAATAAACAATTTTTAAAGGCCAAAACGGCCATCTGAAAACATTTTTTGGCCCGTTCTGACGATCATAATTTACATAGTCTTTCTAGGGAAGACCTGGGCCCATATTCACAAAGCATCTAATATCAGTTTGAACTTTTAGTTATATGGACAGATCCTAGATCAGTACTTCTACTCTGAGATACTTTGTGGATAGGGGCACAGGGTTTTTGGCACCGCTAGGTTGCTTAGCACTAGCCAACCAGCAGAGCTCATGACTTCATGCTCCAGACCGGACATGGGGGCCTGGGGTAGACTCCCACCTGTGCCAACTGAAGTACTGTAAGTCTTTTGGCAGGAATGCCAGGTGGCATAGGTCTATTTGTTTTCTTTCATATTGTTCTTTGTCTTGTCAGTCTTTTTTCTAAATATTTTGGCAACCATCATTTTGTACCACCTATATTTTAATAAAACTTCAGCATCATTTTGCACTTTCTTTGCCTTCTGCTGTCCAGACTATTTAGGGAAGAAGAGGAGAGGAAGACTTATTTGATGCACCACACCCTCATCTCACACAAGTCGGCGCACCTCACACCTCTAAAAAACTATGGAATATTGACACCGCCCATGCGTTCCACTGATTGGTTTAAAGTTTCCTGGGTCCCTCCCTCGCCCATGGTCCTCTCGCCGGTGCTCCTCCCAACCCAAATCACAGCGCTCCAGACAGAACCCATTGACACCTATCAACTCTAATTCGGAAAACGCTGCTATTTTAACCTAGCATACTCATAGTTCAGCAGGTGATTATCAACAACTTGCAAGTTAACTTTAGGCATATACTCGGTAAGTTAGTGTACTTTTGACATAAGGAAACAAGTTGTGCTGCAGCAGAATAAAGGAGGCTATCCTTTTCAGTATCAGGCAGCAACTTTACCAAACTATCTGACTTTCTTGTGTTTCCACATAGGATTTCCCCCTGAAAGGAAAGTATTTTGGTGAATTAGTTTGAGAACGTTTGAACGGGAATATTGCGTCAATAAAGGTGATTCTACTCTGCGTTAACCGGGGCCACTAGTCTACCTGTCACGGAATTCTTTCAACCAACCACTCCCACCCGGTCCCCTCGTGCTGTCTTTCCGTGGGTCGCCTGCCTCGCCCGCTAACCGTGATGGCGTGCGGTTGGAGTCCGGGAGCTGTCACGGTTTGGAGAACTACCGTTTTCCTGCTCAACATCGCGTGCGCAGCGTCGGCCAAGAGACACGTCGTCTACTGGAACTCCACCAACACTAGGTGAGCTAAGTGTTTCTAGAACAACCAGGGAATCCTCCCCGCTGCTCTGAAGCTGGAGAGAATAGTTTAGGGATTGTTCATTTGGTAGTTTATGCATTGCTCATTTGGAACAAGTCCATGAACTTCACTTTCCCATTATCTCACGTTTCTGCATGAGTAGCCCACGTCCTTTTGCATTAGCCTACTGCACAGACAGGACAACACCATAGTGTTTATGCATATTAGTCCACTTTGAGTGAACTCGTAGCACATTGAGATTGGGCAACGTTCAACCTCCAACCCTGTGGTGCCCTAACTGAACTGTGTGATAGGTCTAACTATAACAGGACTTCTCCTTCCTACATTCATGTCAAACATCCAACCCTGTGGTGTCCTAACTGAACTGTGTGATAGGTCTAACTATAACAGGACTTCTCCTTCCTACATTCATGTCAAACATCCAACCCTGTGGTGTCCTAACTGAACTGTGTGATAGGTCTAACTATAACAGGACTTCTCCTTCCTACATTCATGTCAAACATCCAACCCTGCTTTTACTTGTATTGACATGCTCACCTGCACAGTTATGCAAGAACTAACCTTTCAAACAGTGATGGCTGCCCATGCAGGTCAACAGGCATGAGTCAAGTTGTGCTGACAACTTCTCCAACCCACCCACATTACGCAGTCCTTTACTAATGCATAACCCACCGCTCGTCTTCATCATACCCTGGTGAAGACAGCCTGGCTGTTGAAACATTGGTAAATGATTGCATCTGATGCTTTTTCTTTTTAAAGAGGAAAAGCAATAGACCTAGTTTGAATGAATACTTTACAGATGTCTTCTTCCCTCCTTCCTTCATTGAGGTAATAATGACTGTGTTAGTTGAGGTAATGATCACTGCTATGACATGACTGTGTTAGTTGAGGTAATGATCCCTGCTCTGACATGACTGTGTTAGTTGAGGTAATGATCCCTGCTATGACATGACTGTGTTAGTTGAGGTAATGATCCCTGCTATGACATGACTGTGTTAGTTGAGGTAATGATCCCTGCTCTGACATGACTGTGTTAGTTGAGGTAATGATCCCTGCTCTGACATGACTGTGTTAGTTGAGGTAATGATCCCTGCTCTGACATGACTGTTAGTTCTGTAGTGGAAATCCTTGCGTTCACTTGTCTAGCCATGTTGTGGTAGTGATTTATATGTAGGAAGCATTCAAACAGGGTCCTAGATACTGAACTATTCTGCTGACAGGTGTGTTTGTCTCCAAACCACTGCCATGTGTAAGTGTTTAGTTGGTAATGGGAGTGTGCTGTGTGGTTTTGTATAGTGTGTGTAATGAGTTGATTGGGGTCAGTAGTCAGGCAGAGAGAGGTTCACCTGCAGATCCAGGTGTTACCAAGCAGCTAATTGAAGACTAGAGCTGTGGAAGCTGCACCACCTCTGGGTTTCCTATATCTTACTAACCAACTGTCCGGCCAGACAGGTAGGTAGGGCCCCAGCAACATACAGGGCTTTGTTCATCAATCACTGATCTGATTGGCCTGAAAGGGATACTTCAGAATTTGTACAATTTATAATGTATCTGCATCCAGTATTAAGGAGGTTGGAGGTAGTTTCACGAGCCAATGCTGAAATTAACGCTAGTTAGCAACTTCATTCAAACTGCACATAGAGACAAGTTGTATCTAGGAGATCATCTGACTCTGGGGAAGTAGATAAAGGGCCTCATTAGGCTTGGGTGGTATACAAGGTACTGGGGTATTTGGAAATAGTTTTTTTAATACCGTTGAAACTATTTCTTAAGTTTTTCAATACATTTATTTATAGCTAATAAAGCAGATCGCTTTCTTCATTTCACCATTCTTCATTATTTCCCATTATAAAGGTTACCGTAGTTCCCCAGAACAGTTGAGCCAGTCAGGTGTTTAACAGCACAACAGGAGAAAGCGGGAGCAGGTGTATCCAGCTGTCTATTGACAGGCGTTGTGTTTTATATTGAAAGTCAAGTCAAGTGTTTTTCTGGTTCCAAAGATCAGGGGCGAGCAAGTATTGTTTTCCTTCGCAAATGTTTTTATTGGTGCAACACATTTGTCAGGAGTGCAACGCTCTTCGGCTGGCAGCCGCACAAGGAAATTAGCTTACTATGATAAAGTGATTTTTTTTTTTTTAACAATTCATGGCCATCACATTTCTAGTGTTTATCATAGAAAGAATGTAGCCAGCAACATTTGCTCATGTTTTGCTTAAAGTTAATCTTGCATTGTACCAGAAAGTAGGCTACCGGAGAAAAGCAATTAAGTCTGAGTGCTGTCTGCTGATAGGCCTGTTTGTGAATTCCCATCCGAGTGGAGGAGTGAAATTAGAATAAGAATCATTTTAGATCTGCGTTCATAAAATGCTGCAAGATATTATTTTATGCATTTGATCTTTTTGCTTTTGTGAAAAACGCAGAAAACACAACCCCTAAGTTGAACTTGTTAGTTATCTAAGTAAGTGGCTGAATTAAGGAGGAGACGGGGCATCATTCGCTTGTAAATGTCCAAACTCACCAACATTTATATTTGTTAGCGCTTACCAATATATGTATATCCTGATGAGCTGGATTGCCTGTCTTTGCATATATTTAGCTAACAGCTTCCATGGAAATGAGCTATTACTTGTGCTAATTTTGTCAGTATTCTGGTAATAGACGCCCAATGGGCTTTTTTCCCTTTTGTGGCGCCCCCTTGTGTACTTAGCCGGTAATAGCGTAAATCCCTGGATGAGAGAAGGACGCAATGACAATATGAAAATCTGGATACCGCCCAAACCTAGGCCTCATTGCCAAAATTCCAAAGTATCCCTTAAACTGAACCCAAATATTTTTACGTGGTCCAAATGTTATGAAATGCATACTTCCTCCCTTCCCTGAGGAAATCTGACCTGCATGTATGTGATTGGATGACAATGTATGGTTGCCATCCTACTGTTTTCACCAATTAAATATAAATTCCTCAAGGAATGAAGGAAGAGTTTTAAACTATTTGGAACGGGGCCCTGGAATTGTGAACCACCTAAAATTGCTTGGGAAACACCGCTGCACCTCTCTCTCTCTCTCAGGGGAAGCTGGAAGGGTCACACTCTGTGGCAAGGAAAACACTTTCTGCTGCACCACCACCCAATCAGAAACCCATCAGTGTGTCTGTGATACTGCACCCAGGACAGGGTCCCCAGGGGCCAGAGTGTGTGTGTTGTTGCTCTCATGCCCACTCTCCTGCACCTTCTTCTTCTCCCACCTCCTTCTCTCCCCTGCCCTCTCCTCTCTCTCTCTCTCTGTCCAGAGCAGGATATTGGCTGTGTGATTAGTTTAGGTTCAGCCATTTTCCCTGAGCTGCTGTTGAGAAGCTATAGGCCGTCCCAAGGCCCATAAACCTGGCCAAGCGTCCACTGCCTCAATCTACCTCTGTCTCTGCAATATACCACACCACAGTGCTCTCTTAACCACATATCTAGGATCAGCTCACCCTCCCCAAACCCGATCCTTAACCATTAAGGCTGAACAATATAACTGACCCGATATCAGTGTCTAGTGGCGTCATCCTACTGCAGTGAGGGTCTAGTAGAGGACCGAGAGGGGCGACAGCTGACATTTAACATTAACACCAGGCTCCTACAGTCACAACACACAGCAGGCTGCTGTTAATATAGATGATTTAGGACCCTGGCTCGTCACCTTTTCCCATAGAAATCTGGATTTATAGTTTTAATGAAGTAGAAGCAGTGATGTGTGAACAGGGGTTTATAAAGTCAGCCATCTAGTTAAAATGGCTGGAACAAAGACTATAGCCTGGCTGTTGTAATGTATTACTGCTGCACAATTAGCTAGCAGACTCTTTGCTAGCACTTTATAAAATGCTCATTAATATATATTAATAAACTAATTTACATAGTATGTCTTACTAATAAATGAGTATTTTGACATCAACAATTATAAACATGTATCATTTTAAGCATTACACACATTTATATGCATTAAGAGTAATTGCTTAGTAATTGAACGTTATAAAAACAAGTGTAAAGTTATTGAAGTGTATCTGGCTCTAGTCTAAATCAAAGCAGGAGACTTAGAAATGTACATTTGTTTTGTTGTCATTTTATATCCTGAATGATTGTTTTCTACAGGAGCTGTCTCATTCTCGATCTCTGTGGTACTTCCTGGTTTAAATAAAGGTGAAATAAAACCACAGTTAAAAACCGAAGTGAATTTAGTGGTGAGTGCGTAGCTACAGTAGAGTATGCAGCGTTCTGTCCCAGTGTGTAGCAGGTTGGGGCTAGTTCTCTGCTGTGGATTTAGACTCCACTCATGGGGTTTGGTTTACCTTGAAGAATCTGTGGCTCCAAACTAGTTTACCACGTAGGTGACCATGCATGTCTGTACATAGGCCTGGCCTCTACTCGTTCTGCCACATGCTTAGTTCTGCCATTTTGGTTTTCATACACCAAACAGAGACAGCGATATGGAGTATCTGCTCCTTTATCCCCTGTTCTCGGTTCGCTCACCCTCTCCTCCTTTACACACGCTAACAACCTTCAGTCCTCCGCCTTTACACACCCCTCTCTGTCCTCCAGGGGCGACAGCTTACATTGAAAACTAGTAGTGTATTTGTGGTTTGAAATTTCAGACTTGATTTTCCCTTCCCTTATGAAAAATGTACAACCCCTATGAAGAGGTCCATTTAATTATAATTCACATTTCCTGTTGCAGGATTATTTTCCCTCAACAAGTTTGGACACTTACTGTATATGTAAGGAGTACCTGCTCACCTGTCTCTCTCTGCAGTAGAAGGTATTACATTAGTATTTATGTTGGTTTCTTTATTGAAAATGCATTTGATTCTTTTACAGCACCTCTGTGTAATATTTATCATGTACCTGGGTTCATGTACTGTACTGTAGACACTGAATGGAAAGCTGGCAGTGTCTGTAATATTCATCATGTACCTGGGTTCATGTACTGTAGACACTGAATGGAAAGCTGACAGTGTCTGTAATATTCATCATGTACCTGGGTACATGTACTGTACTGTAGACACTGAATGGAAAGCTGACAGTGTCTGTGTAATATTCATCATGTACCTGGGTACATGTACTGTACTGTAGACACTGAATGGAAAGCTGATAGTGTCTGTAATATTCATCATGTACCTGGGTACATGTACTGTACTGTAGACACTGAATGGAAAGCTGACAGTGTCTGTGTAATATTCATCATGTACCTGGGTACATGTACTGTACTGTAGACACTGAATGGAAAGCTGATAGTGTCTGTAATATTCATCATGTACCTGGGTTCATGTACTGTACTGTAGACACTGAATGGAAAGCTGACAGTGTCTGTGTAATTGGGCCTAATCAGGGGAGTTATGATTGCACCAGTAGACTTGTTTCTCTCTCATATTCCTGTGTTTCTCTTTCCTCTCTCCTGTGTGTGTGTGTCTCCGCTGTGTGTCTAGCTCAGTGATAATCTCAGTCCTCCCCTGGTAAATGATTAACATGAAGAAGCTGTGAACTATAATCAACAAGACTAAAGTGTGGTAATTACCACTCTATTCCCTGTCCTGCTAACACCATCCCTTCATCTCTCTCTCTCCCTCTCCTATCTGTGTTGATGATGCTCATGCGTTGTCTTGCCTGACGTAGTAAACATTGTGCTTTATGTTGTGTGTTTGTGTGTGTACCAGGAGGCAGTCTGACTCTGTAGTTGTGTGCAAAACAATGTGTTGCAGTGATTTGTCGCAGGCTGAACAATGACTCTGTCAGGGTGTGTGTCCTAGTCTGTGAACTTGTTTCTTGGGTGCATGTGTTCAGGGTTGTGTGTGTTTCCGTCACCAGAGCAGGGCTGAGATACAACCCGTTACTTGAAAGACCAACACTCAGTCACAGGACTCCGTCACAGGAAGTCTCTCCTTGAAGCTTTCAAAACAGGACACACTCTCTTAAAACAGAGACATTTCATAAAGGGTTGTTTTCTAGGTTTTCCGTTTCCAATAAAGTAGTGAGATACTCTAGCACATGGCAGACAAAATGGTTTGTTTTTCAACAAGCAAGGACCTTTCTCCCTGCATGTGAACTTCCTCCTACTGAGAACTGATAAGGAAAGGCCTAACTGGGAGGACCAACCCCAGGTCTCAGACAGTGATAAGGAAAGGCCTAACTGGGAGGACCAACCCCAGGTCTCAGACAGTGATAAGGAAAGGCCTAACTGGGAGGACCAACCCAGGTCTCAGACAGTGATAAGGAAAGGCCTAACTGGGAGGACCAACCCCAGGTCTCAGACAGTGATAAGGAAAGGCCTAACTGGGAGGACCAACCCCAGGTCTCAGACAGTGATAAGGAAAGGCCTAACTGGGAGGACCAACCCCAGGTCTCAGACAGTGATCAGGAAAGGCCTAACTGGGAGGAAAACACCAGGTCTCAGACAGTGATAAGGAAAGGCCTAACTGGGAGGACCAACCCCAGGTCTCAGACAGTGATCAGGAAAGGCCTAACTGGGAGGACCAACCCCAGGTCTCAGACAGTGATAAGGAAAGGCCTAACTGGGAGGACCAACCCCAGGTCTCAGACAGTGATCAGGAAAGGCCTAACTGGGAGGACCAACCCCAGGTCTCAGACAGTGATAAGGAAAGGCCTAACTGGGAGGACCAACCCCAGGTCTCAGACAGTGATAAGGAAAGGCCTAACTGGGAGGAAAACCCCAGGTCTCAGACAGTGATAAGGAAAGGCCTAACTGGGAGGACCAACCCCAGGTCTCAGACAGTGATAAGGAAAGGCCTAACTGGGAGGACCAACCCCAGGTCTCAGACAGTGATAAGGAAAGGCCTAACTGGGAGGACCAACCCCAGGTCTCAGACAGTGATCAGGAAAGGCCTAACTGGGAGGACCAACCCCAGGTCTCAGACAGTGATAAGGAAAGGCCTAACTGGGAGGACCAACCCCAGGTCTCAGACAGTGATAAGGAAAGGCCTAACTGGGAGGAAAACCCCAGGTCTCAGACAGTGATAAGGAAAGGCCTAACTGGGAGGACCAACCCCAGGTCTCAGACAGTGATAAGGAAAGGCCTAACTGGGAGGACCAACCCCAGGTCTCAGACAGTGATAAGGAAAGGCCTAACTGGGAGGACCAACCCCAGGTCTCAGACAGTGATAAGGAAAGGCCTAACTGGGAGGACCAACCCCAGGTCTCAGACAGTGATAAGGAAAGGCCTAATGGGAGGACCAACCCCAGGTCTCAGACAGTGATAAGGAAAGGCCTAATGGGAGGACCAACCCCAGGTCTCAGACAGTGATAAGGAAAGGCCTAACTGGGAGGAAAACCCCAGGTCTCAGACAGTGATAAGGAAAGGCCTAACTGGGAGGACCAACCCCAGGTCTCAGACAGTGATAAGGAAAGGCCTAACTGGGAGGACCAACCCCAGGTCTCAGACAGTGATCAGGAAAGGCCTAACTGGGAGGACCAACCCCAGGTCTCAGACAGTGATAAGGAAAGGCCTAACTGGGAGGACCAACCCCAGGTCTCAGACAGTGATCAGGAAAGGCCTAACTGGGAGGACCAACCCCAGGTCTCAGACAGTGATCAGGAAAGGCCTAACTGGGAGGACCAACCCCAGGTCTCAGACAGTGATAAGGAAAGGCCTAACTGGGAGGACCAACCCCAGGTCTCAGACAGTGATCAGGAAAGGCCTAACTGCTCTATGACAGAGTATAATATAGGTCTCAGACAGTGATCAGGAAAGGCCTAACTGGGAGGACCAACCCCAGGTCTCAGACAGTGATAAGGAAAGGCCTAACTGGGAGGACCAACCCCAGGTCTCAGACAGTGATCAGGAAAGGCCTAACTGCTCTATGACAGAGTATAATATAAATGGGTCGTTTTGTTTCAACTTGTAGTTAATTTAGGTATGACAAAGTGTCAGTGGATGTGTTTTTGGAGGGAGGGTGTAGACCAGAGACTTGTATTGTACTGTGACTGCCATGTCTCCCTGTCTGTAAACATTACCCTACCTGGCCTCAATTTGTAAATCATTCTAACAAATCCATTCAAATGTGAATTTTTGTATTGAATTGGAGCACCGTCGTGTGTGTGTGTGTGTGTGTGTGTGTAATCCACAGTACTGTGAGGAGCCAGCCGGCGAGAGACGGCTGTATTACCCCTCTGAATGAAATCTTATGTAAACGAGCTGCCAAACAGAAAATATAAACCTGCAGCAAGAAATTGAGGTGGATAAACACACACACTGTTGTAAATGAGTTATTTTCGGTGGAGAGTGTGAGAGAGAGGCCTTGCACTCTGTCTGTATCAGCCTCTCAGATAGTCATGGTGCTGAGTGCATTTACAGAGCGGCTAGAATACCTCTGGTCAAGGTATTTAGGAAATATCGATACCAATTTAAATGATAGATATAATCACTGACTACTTGCCTTATCGCTGGACTACATATGGACCCAAACCGGCCCCAGACCTCTTTCCATATCTCGCCATTTCTCTCTGTGGACAATCATTATTGATTTTATTTAGTGCATCTAATATTGGCTGTAGAGTGAATGTCTTCGTGTCCTGAAACGGCTGTTGTCCAGGGACAGATGAAGTTTGGATAGCGGGTCTGTCGGCATGGACACTCAAGCGGTTTCTGTTCGGCACAAAATTGCTGCCATGTGACTTGGAGAATCAGGATGACGAAGACAAGCAGCAGTGTGTGGGAATCATCTTGTATGCATTAAACATCAACCAAGCAATCTTTAAGAAATTGCATTGTTTTTTAGAAGAGTTATTCACTTGATCATCAAATCTGGAACTCCAAAATGGTCCTGCATATAATGGAATATGAATGTTGGAAGTTTTCAAAAGATTATGTTTGTCTCAGCTGAAATATATAGAAATGACTTAACTGGTTAACACTGTCTCAACTCCCTCTGCTTTACCACTGTATGTTCTGCTTCATCACACACACACACACGCACTCATATCAGAAGCCTTGCCAAGAGGCAGCCAGGGAATTCCCTGCTATAGAAAATTTGAATTAGTATTGACCGAGGAGGATGAGGTACAGGGAGAAGCAGAGGAACCTAGATTATAGAACAGTACAGGAGCCTACAAGGCATTTGACACAAATCCTGTGTTTCACATGACAGCTGTTAGTGTGTTTTGTCCCCAGTTGTTGGGTTTGCATTGTCGTCAGGTTCATCGAAGTTGTGGAATATCTTTTGAGCTTGGAATTGACATTTTCCTGTCTCATGAGTAAATTGGCATAGTTCATATGATCGTCAATGGTGATTGTTGTTATGACTACAGAGTGTTTTATCAGTATTATCTGATATGCATAAATGTTTTTTGCTCTGACCAGATTACACTTTGTTTGGTCAAATCCTCACCAGTATGATTGATATATTAACTAGAGGTCGACCGATTTATTCTGAATGGCCGATTTTAATTAGGGCCGATTTCAAGTTTTCATAACAATCGGAAATCTGCATTTTTGGGGCTGCCGATTTTACGATTATTTTTTAATTTTAATGTTTTTAATGTTTTTTTTTATACCTTTTTATTTAACTAGGCAAGTCAGTTAAGACATTCTTATTTTCAATGACGGCCTAGGAACTGTGGGTTAACTGCCTTGTTCAGGGGCAGAACGACAGATTTTCCCCTTGTCAGCTCAGGGGTTCCAATCTTGCCACCGCACAGTTAACTAGTCCAACGCTCTAACCATTGCACTCCACGAGTAGCCAGCCTGTTACGCAAATGTAGTAGAAGCAAAGGTAAATTGCTAGCTAGCATTAAACTTATCTTATAAAAAACAATCAATCATAATCACTAGTTACAACTACTGATCCAGTTTAGCAGGCAATATTAACCAGGTGAAATTGTGTCATTTCTCTTGCGTTCATTGCACGCAGAGTTAGGGTATATGCAACAGTTTGGGCTGCCTGGCTCATTGCGAACTATTTTGCCAGAATTTTACGTAATTATGACATGCATTAAAGGTTGTACAATGTAACGAGAATATTTAGACTTAAGGATGCCACCTGTTAGATAAAATACTAAACGGTTCCGTATTTCACTGAAATAATGAACATTTTGTTTTCGAAATGATAGTTTCCAGATTCGATCATATTAATGACCAAAGGCTTGTATTTCTGTGTGTTATTGTTATAATTAAGTTTGATTTGATAGAGCAGTCTGACTGAGCAGCAGCAGGCCCGTAATCATTCATTCAAACAGCACCTTCGTGCGTTTTGCCAGCAGCTCTTCGCAAGCACAGCGCTGTTTATGACTTCAAGCCTATCAGCCTAATGGCTGGTGTAACCAATGTGAAATGGTTAGCTAGTTAGCTGTGTGTGCGCTAATACTGTTTCAAACGTCACTCGCTTTTAGATTTGGAGTAGTTATTCACCTTGCATCGCAAGGTCCGTGGCTTTTGTGGAGCGATGGGTAACGATGCTTTGAGGGTGGCTGTTGTCTATGTGTTTCTGGTTCGAGACCAGGTAGGGGCAAGGAGAGGGACGGAAGCTATACTTTTACATTGGCAATACTATAGTGCCTATAAGAACATCCAATAGTCAAAGGTACAGTGGGGCAAAAAAGTATTTAGTCAGCCACCAATTGTGCAAGTTCTCCCACTTAAAAAGATGAGGCCTGTAATTTTCATCATAGGTACACTTCAACTATGACAGACAAAATGAGGGGGGAAAAAATCCAGAAAATCACATTGTAGGATTTTTTATGAATTTATTTGCAAATTATGGTGGAAAATAAGTGTGGAGAGGTAGGGTGGACTAGTGTGTTACTCTGTACAGTAGAGTGTAGGTCAGTGGAGAGGTAGGGTGGACTAGTGTGTTACTCTGTACAGTAGAGTGTAGGTCAGTGGAGAGGTAGGGTGGACTAGTGTGTTACTCTGTACAGTAGAGTGTAGGTCAGTGGAGAGGTAGGGTGGACTAGTGTGTTACTCTGTACAGTAGAGTGTAGATCAGTGGAGAGGTAGGGTGGACTAGTGTGTTACTCTGTACAGTAGAGTGTAGGTCAGTGGAGAGGCAGGGTGGACTAGTGTGTTACTCTGTACAGTAGACTGTAGGTCAGTGGAGAGGTAGGGTGGACTAGTGTGTTACTCTGTACAGTAGAGTGTAGGTCAGTGGAGAGGCAGGGTGCAACACACTTCATGCTGGTTTATGGTGTAATAAAGCTCCTTGCACAAAGCACCGCACCACAACACTTTATCTCATCTACACAATATGCAGTAAGGGGTCAATAGTCTGACTGCTGTGGGTGGATGTGTACTGAAATTCTGTTTTTGTGTGAATATTGGTGTGTCTGCATTTTGGTTATGTACTGTAGTCAGGAGGTTGTTGAGACGTATGGTTATGTACTGTAGTCAGGAGGTTGTTGAGACGTATGGTTATGTACTGTAGTCAGGTGGTTGTTGAGACGTATGGTTATGTACTGTAGTCCGGTGGTTGTTGAGACGTATGGTTATGTACTGTAGTCCGGTGGTTGTTGAGACGTATGGTTATGTACTGTAGTCCGGTGGTTGTTGAGACGTATGGTTATGTACTGTAGTCCGGTGGTTGTTGAGACGTATGGTTATGTACTGTAGTCCGGTGGTTGTTGAGACGTATGGTTATGTACTGTAGTCCGGTGGTTGTTGAGACGTATGGTTATGTACTGTAGTCCGGTGGTTGTTGAGACGTATGGTTATGTACTGTAGTCAGGAGGTTGTTGAGATGGTATGAATGTTATAGCTACTCCTGTATTTTACTGGATGGTTTTGACATGATATTAGTTGTAACCTGCTACAGTAATATTGTATCATCTCTTCCCCCAGTAGTTTAGAAATGCCTCTGTTGTATCACAAACTTCTTTCCTACCTCCCCTGAGAGATCAGGAAAACACACACACCAGCCCCCAGAGATGGTGAAAACAGTAGACCTGTGCCAGTGGAAGAGGGTTGGTGGAGATTGCGTTAGGAAGGATGGCAGAGAGAGAGGCAACAGATTTCAACTCCCCAAAGGCAGGGCCTTCTCTAGGGATGGAGTGTGGGAGGGCGAGTGGGAAGAAAGGATGTCAGCAGGTATTACTATCACTGTCAGGAGGTAGTGTGAGGAGAGGACACACACACACATACATTCACCTGCCAATACACATACTCTGTGTGTGTGTGTGTGTGTGTGTATGTATATATATATATATATATATATCACACACACTCTCTCATAGCAGCTGCTAGAAGCCTCTGAGGAGAGTCCGATGGGAATCCCACTCCATTCTGTGCGTGTCGATATAAAACACCTGTAAATGTTTTTAGAACCAAATCTAGATGGAACGCTGTATCATGTACTTATTTAAACACTACTCCCACTTTTGACTTGGCTGAGTGGATATATAGTATGAGGTGTGTGTTTCTAATAATAACCTTCACCAGGTGAATTTCAGGTTTCTGTTTACACTCATTCCTCACCCTGTTTCACCCTCTTTCTTTCTGTTCCTGTCTTTCTCTCCCTGTTATCTCTCCATTCCCCACCCCTGTTATCTCTCCATTCCCCCCACCCCTGTTATCTCTCCATTCCCCCCACCCCTGTTATCTCTCCATTCCCCCCACCCCTGTTATCTCTCCATTCCCCCACCCCTGTTATCTCTCCATTCCCCCCACCCCTGTTATCTCTCCACCCCTGTTATCTCTCCACCCCTGTTATCTCTCCACCCCTGTTATCTCTCCACCCCTGTTATCTCTCCATTTCCCCCCACCCCTGTTCATATCTCTCCATTTGTCCTTCTCGCCCCTTCTCTATTTGAAGGAAAAACTCAGCTGAACTCTCATTCCCAACAGATTTTTGAGAGGCTTCGTTTAAATGAGGAGCATGTCCTGCTGATATTGTCAGACTATTTTGTCATGCGGCCACAAAAATCTGGTTATTATTCCCAACATTAGAACAAACAGAGAAGTGGTTGTATTTTTCCAGTCACATTTTCCATCTCCATAGACTTACCCTCCTAGCAGCAGGACTCATGAATCTCATTGCACTTTCATTCAGGTGGAAATGGATGTATTGTAGCCTCTCTGCTTGTCCAAAGACTGTTGGGGAAAAACTCTGAGTTGTTTTTGGAACTCACAGACCATTACGTGTGTGTGGGATGACTATTGACAAGTGCGTAGTCATTGCATCAGAACTGTATAATAACTACTTTATTTCGTTATGTATTTTGAGCATTTAGTTGGAGTGATATTTAAAAAAAAATATATATATATATATAAGGATGTGTGTGTGTACACATACTTAACTTTTAAATAGGCAAGTCCGTTAAGAACAAATTCTTATTTACAATGACGGCCTCGGAACAGTGGGTTAACACCAGAATAGAGACACACACACACACGCACTTCCCATGTTGATAATCAGGTAATTGTGGGTCATCTCCTCCTGTAGTGGCTGGCCATCTGTAATCCCAAATGAATCAGTTCATCCCTGTCCTCTACTGCAGCATCATCCCTAGATGGGGTCTGACTCTACCAACACTCTACTGGTGTTGTCACCATACCAGATTTATGACATTCATACCAGGTTTAGTATCATCATACTCCATACCCAAACGACAGTCCATACCCAAACGACAGTCCATACCCAAACGACAGTCCATACCCAAACGACAGTCCATACCCAAACGATACTCCTGCACCAAAAAAAACAAGTTTAGCTATAGTCACCTGTCTTTTAAAGTTTTTTTTTAACATTGAACAATATATTGATAACTGGTAGAACAATTAGACTGTCTTCTATTCTGTATTCAATTTCCTGCAAAAAATAAAGCAACATATAACATTTTAGAACAATACATTATATTTTCCTTATGCAAAACCATACCGGAGACTGAGCAGACAATCATTTACAATTACAGTTAAACTGTTTTAAAATGTGATTTGATACTTTGGGGTTAATTTGCTCAACCTATAATTCCGTATTTACTACAGCTAAGTCATTTAATGCATTAAATTCAAAACAACATAAAAAAAACATTTCGGTATACCGTGCATCACTATAGCCTACTCTACTCTATACTACCTGTACTATACTTTACCTCTATTCTACTGTATGTTTCTATTGTACTCTATTCTACCAGTACTATACTTTACCTCTATTCTACTGTATGTTTCTATTGTACTCTATTCTACCAGTACTATACTTTACCTCTATTCTACTGTACTCTCTCTACTACTTTATTCTACCTATACTATACTCTATTCTACCTGTACTATACTTTACCTATATTCTACCTCTACTATACTATATTCTACCTCTACTATACTATATTCTACCTCTACTATACTCTATTCTACCTCTACTATACTCTATTCTACCTATACTATACTTTAGCTATATTCTACCTCTACTACACTCTATTCTACCTCTACTATACTCTATTCTACCTATACTATACTTTGGCTCTATTCTACTATACTCTCTCTACTATACTTTATTCTACCTATACTATACTCTATTCTACCTGTACTATACTTTACCTATATTCTACCTCTACTATACTATATTCTACCTCTACTATACTCTATTCTACCTCTACTATACTCTATTCTACCTATACTATACTTTAGCTATATTCTACCTCTACTACACTCTATTCTACCTCTACTATACTCTATTCTACCTATACTATACTTTGGCTCTATTCTACTATACTCTCTCTACTATACTTTATTCTACCTATACTATACTCTATTCTACCTGTACTATACTTTACCTATATTCTACCTCTACTATACTATATTCTACCTATACTATACTTTAGCTATATTCTACCTCTACTACACTCTATTCTACCTCTACTATACTCTATTCTACCTATACTATACTTTAGCTATATTCTACCTCTACTACACTCTATTCTACCTCTACTATACTCTATTCTACCTATACTATACTTTGGCTCTATTCTACTATACTCTCTCTACTATACTTTATTCTACCTATACTATACTCTATTCTACCTGTACTATACTTTACCTATATTCTACCTCTACTATACTCTATTCTACCTCTACTACACTCTATTCTACCTCTACTATACTTTAGCTCTATTCTACCTCTACTATACTTTATTCTACCTATACTATACTCTATTCTACCTGTACTATACTTTACCTCTATTCTACCTCTACTATACTCTATTCTACCTGTACTATACTTTACCTCTATTCTACCTCTACTCTTTTCTACCTGTACTATACTTTACCTCTATTCTACCTCTACTATACTCTATTCTACCTGTACTATACTTTACCTCTATTCTACCTTTACTATACTCTATTCTACCTCTACTATACTTTACCTATATTCTACCTCTGTTCTACCTCTACTATACTCTATTCTACCTTACTATACTTTAGCTATATTCTACCTATACTCTATTCTACCTGTACTATACTTTACCTATACTATACTCTATTCTACCTGTACTATACTTTACCTATACTCTACCTCTACTATACTATATTCTACCTCTACTATACTCTATTCGACCTCTACTATACTCTATTCTACCTATACTATACTGTAGCTCTATTCTACTATACTCTCTCTACTATACTTTATTCTACCTATACTATACTCTATTCTACCTGTACTATACTTTACCTATATTCTACCTCTACTATACTATATTCTACCTCTACTATACTCTATTCTACCTCTACTATACTCTATTCTACCTATACTATACTTTGGCTCTATTCTACTATACTCTCTCTACTATACTTTATTCTACCTATACTATACTCTATTCTACCTGTACTATACTTTACCTATATTCTACCTCTACTATACTATATTCTACCTCTACTATACTCTATTTGACCTCTACTATACTCTATTCTACCTATACTATACTGTAGCTCTATTCTACTATACTCTCTCTACTATACTTTATTCTACCTATACTATACTCTATTCTACCTGTACTATACTTTACCTATATTCTACCTCTACTATACTATATTCTACCTCTACTATACTATATTCTACCTCTACTATACTCTATTCTACCTCTACTATACTCTATTCTACCTATACTATACTTTGGCTCTATTCTACTATACTCTCTCTACTATAATTTATTCTACCTATACTATACTCTATTCTACCTGTACTATACTTTACCTATATTCTACCTCTACTATACTCTATTCTACCTCTACTACACTCTATTCTACCTCTACTATACTTTAGCTCTATTCTACCTCTACTATACTTTATTCTACCTCTACTATACTCTATTCTACCTGTACTATACTTTACCTCTATTCTACCTCTACTATACTCTATTCTACCTGTACTATACTTTACCTCTATTCTACCTCTACTCTTTTCTACCTGTACTATACTTTACCTCTATTCTACCTCTACTATACTCTATTCTACCTGTACTATACTTTACCTCTATTCTACCTTTACTATACTCTATTCTACCTCTACTATACTTTACCTATATTCTACCTCTGTTCTACCTCTACTATACTCTATTCTACCTTACTATACTTTAGCTATATTCTACCTATACTCTATTCTACCTGTACTATACTTTACCTATACTATACTCTATTCTACCTGTACTATACTTTACCTATACTCTACCTCTACTATACTATATTCTACCTCTACTATACTCTATTCGACCTCTACTATACTCTATTCTACCTATACTATACTGTAGCTCTATTCTACTATACTCTCTCTACTATACTTTATTCTACCTATACTATACTCTATTCTACCTGTACTATACTTTACCTATATTCTACCTCTACTATACTCTATTCTACCTCTACTATACTCTATTCTACCTATACTATACTTTGGCTCTATTCTACTATACTCTCTCTACTATACTTTATTCTACCTATACTATACTCTATTCTACCTGTACTATACTTTACCTCTATTCTACCTCTACTATACTCTATTCTACCTCTACTATACTCTATTCTACCTGTACTATACTTTACCTCTATTCTACCTTTACTATACTCTATTCTACCTCTACTATACTTTACCTATATTCTACCTCTGTTCTACCTCTACTATACTCTATTCTACCTTACTATACTTTAGCTATATTCTACCTATACTCTATTCTACCTGTACTATACTTTACCTATACTATACTCTATTCTACCTGTACTATACTTTACCTATACTCTACCTCTACTATACTATATTCTACCTCTACTATACTCTATTCGACCTCTACTATACTCTATTCTACCTATACTATACTGTAGCTCTCTACTATACTCTCTCTACTATACTTTATTCTACCTATACTATACTCTATTCTACCTGTACTATACTTTACCTATATTCTACCTCTACTATACTATATTCTACCTCTACTATACTATATTCTACCTCTACTATACTCTATTCTACCTCTACTATACTCTATTCTACCTATACTATACTTTGGCTCTATTCTACTATACTCTCTCTACTATACTTTATTCTACCTATACTATACTCTATTCTACCTGTACTATACTTTACCTATATTCTACCTCTACTATACTATATTTTACCTCTACTATACTCTATTCGACCTCTACTATACTCTATTCTACCTATACTATACTGTAGCTCTATTCTACTATACTCTCTCTACTATACTCTATTCTACCTATACTATACTTTAGCTATATTCTACCTCTACTATACTTTCTCTACTATACTTTATTCTACCTATACTATATTCTACCTGTACTATACTTTACCCATATTCTACCTCTACTATGCTCTATTCTACCTCTACTATAATTTACCTCTATTCTACATATGCTATACTTTACCACTATTCTACCTCTACTATACTCTATTCTGCCTGTACTATACTTTACCTCTATTCTACCTCTACTATACTCTATTCTACCTCTACTATACTCTATTCTACCTCTACTATACTTTACCTCTATTCTACTATACTGTTTCTATTGTACTCTATTCTACCTGTACTATACTTTACCTCTATTCTACCTCTACTATACTCTATTCTACCTCTACTATACTTTACCTCTATTCTACCTCTACTATACTTTACCTCTATTCTACTATACTGTTTCTATTGTACTCTATTCTACCTGTACTATACTTTACCTCTATTCTACCTCTACTATACTCTATTCTACCTCTACTATACTTTACCTCTATTCTACCTCTACTCTATTCTACCTCTACTATACTTTACCTCTATTCTGCCTGTAGTATACTTTACCTCTATTCTACCTCTACTATACTTTACCTCTATTCTACCTCTACTATACTCTATTCTACCTCTACTATACTTTACCTCTATTCTACCTCTACTCTATTCTACCTCTACTATACTTTACCTCTATTCTACCTCTACTCTATTCTACCTCTACTATACTTTACCTCTGTTCTACCTCTACTCTATTCTACCTGTACTATACTTTACTTCTATTCTACCTCTACTATACTCTATTCTACCTCTACTATACTTTACCTCTATTCTGCCTGTAGTATACTTTACCTCTATTCTACCTGTACTATACTTTACCTCTATTCTACCTCTACTATACTCTATTCTACCTCTACTACACTCTATTCTACCTCTACTATACTTTAGCTCTATTCTACCTCTACTATACTTTATTCTACCTCTACTATACTCTATTCTACCTGTACTATACTTTACCTCTATTCTACCTCTACTATACTCTATTCTACCTGTACTATACTTTACCTCTATTCTACCTCTACTCTTTTCTACCTGTACTATACTTTACCTCTATTCTACCTCTACTATACTCTATTCTACCTGTACTATACTTTACCTCTATTCTACCTTTACTATACTCTATTCTACCTCTACTATACTTTACCTATATTCTACCTCTGTTCTACCTCTACTATACTCTATTCTACCTTACTATACTTTAGCTATATTCTACCTATACTCTATTCTACCTGAACTATACTTTACCTATACTATACTCTATTCTACCTGTACTATACTTTACCTATACTCTACCTCTACTATACTATATTCTACCTCTACTATACTCTATTCGACCTCTACTATACTCTATTCTACCTATACTATACTGTAGCTCTCTACTATACTCTCTCTACTATACTTTATTCTACCTATACTATACTCTATTCTACCTGTACTATACTTTACCTATATTCTACCTCTACTATACTATATTCTACCTCTACTATACTATATTCTACCTCTACTATACTCTATTCTACCTCTACTATACTCTATTCTACCTATACTATACTTTGGCTCTATTCTACTATACTCTCTCTACTATACTTTATTCTACCTATACTATACTCTATTCTACCTGTACTATACTTTACCTATATTCTACCTCTACTATACTATATTTTACCTCTACTATACTCTATTCGACCTCTACTATACTCTATTCTACCTATACTATACTGTAGCTCTATTCTACTATACTCTCTCTACTATACTCTATTCTACCTATACTATACTTTAGCTATATTCTACCTCTACTATACTTTCTCTACTATACTTTATTCTACCTATACTATACTCTATTCTACCTGTACTATACTTTACCCATATTCTACCTCTACTATGCTCTATTCTACCTCTACTATAATTTACCTCTATTCTACATATGCTATACTTTACCACTATTCTACCTCTACTATACTCTATTCTGCCTGTACTATACTTTACCTCTATTCTACCTCTACTATACTCTATTCTACCTCTACTATACTCTATTCTACCTCTACTATACTTTACCTCTATTCTACTATACTGTTTCTATTGTACTCTATTCTACCTGTACTATACTTTACCTCTATTCTACCTCTACTATACTCTATTCTACCTCTACTATACTTTACCTCTATTCTACCTCTACTATACTTTACCTCTATTCTACTATACTGTTTCTATTGTACTCTATTCTACCTGTACTATACTTTACCTCTATTCTACCTCTACTATACTCTATTCTACCTCTACTATACTTTACCTCTATTCTACCTCTACTATACTCTATTCTACCTCTACTATACTTTACCTCTATTCTACCTCTACTCTATTCTACCTCTACTATACTTTACCTCTATTCTACCTCTACTCTATTCTACCTCTACTATACTTTACCTCTGTTCTACCTCTACTCTATTCTACCTGTACTATACTTTACTTCTATTCTACCTCTACTATACTCTATTCTACCTCTACTATACTTTACCTCTATTCTGCCTGTAGTATACTTTACCTCTATTCTACCTGTACTATACTTTACCTCTATTCTACCTCTACTATACTCTATTCTACCTCTACTATACTATATTCTACCTCTACTATACTTGACCTCTATTCTACTATACTCTGTTTCTATTGTACTCTATTCTATCTGTACTATACTTTACCTCTATTCTACCTGTACTATACTTTACCTCTGTTCTACCTGTATTCTACTATACTCTTTTTCTATTGTACTCTATTCTACCTGTACTATACTTTACCTCTATTCTACCTGTACTATACTTTACCTCTGTTCTACCTCTACTATTCTCTATTCTACCTGTACTATACTCTACCTCTGTGCTACCTGTGTTCTACTATACTCTGTTTCTATTGTACTCTATTCTACCTGTACTATACTTTACCTCTATTCTACCTCTACTTTATCCCTTCTCTACTCCTCTCTCTCGTCTACTTGTCTCCCATATTTCTCTTTTTAGTTCTCATCTCTACACATTTATTTATTTGTTTTTGTTCACCATTTTTAAAGGCAATAGGAAAATAATATAGAATGTATAGACGTTTTATTTTACAGGGATGAGGAGACTTGGAATAAATATTTTCTAATCAATTAATCTGTTTTATTATGTAGGTTTTTTTTTTTTACAGAAGTCAAAAGGTTATTGACAGAATTCAGACAGTTGCTAGGACTACGGTGCTTTGAATGGAGTGTGAAAACTGACCAGTTAGCTTCACGTCCTTTGTTCATCAACTTTTTGACCTCCCGTTTTGAACCGAAATCTTTACATTCTAGTCATCTGTACATCAACAGTGAGCCATAAGCTCACCTCAAGCAGTGACTTAGATAGATGTCTACATTATTGGGTTAGGTTAGGCTTACTAAAGATTAGTCTTAGCCTAGTAGTAAGAGATGGAGGTTAAGCCAAGGAATTAAGGAAATGGAAGGAAGCGTTTGCCTTTGACTGACATGGTTTAAATATTTACAACCCACTAGGACGTTTTAGTATTACATTTACTAGTGTGTCTCTTCTAACACATTGCGTCGCCGTGGCAACTTCCCTGTCAAGGGAGGGGGGGGGTGTGCGTGCATGCATGGGTGAATGTGCATGCAGTGTGTGTCTGAAGAGACTGGGTGGGGAGAGCTTTGGGGTCCTGTGCGTGACTAGAGCAGGACAAAGCTGGCAGCCTGGGGGGGAAATGGGGGGGACGGGACGACGACATTTCATCCTGCCGACAGATCCACTAGATATGAACATGACCCAATCGGACGGAGAAAGATGGGGGGGGGGGGGGGGGGCAGGCTGTGACAGAGAGGGAGTGGGTTAGTGTGTGAAAGAAAGGGGGAGAAGGAGGGAGAGAGCTGGTTAGTGTAGGATAGTGAGATGGGGCAGTTTAGTCCCCTGGGATTCCTAGGCGGTGACCGTGAAAGTACTTAGATAAACAGGGAAAGGGAGGGAGGGAGATGGACAGAGGTGGGGAGGAGGGAGGGAGAGTGGTGGAGAAATGATGACAGGGGGAGGAAATGAGACCTGCTGAAGATGGAGTGAAGGAAAGAAGGTAAACAAGTCCAGAACATTTAAATGAGCTCACTGAGAGGGACTGGAATGGGCCGGCTCATAGTGATGGGGGGACAAAATCCATGGAGTTACATATCCTGATATATCGTATCATTTTGACAATATCACAATATTATTTTTGCTCTAGTTGGCTTTAAATACGGAGTCAATTTGTTTTCAGTGCCTTTATTTCCCTGACTGATCAAAACTGTCTTTCTCATGGCTCCCTCTTGTCCATCTGTAGCACAAATATGTTTAGAACATCAAATCTAAATAAAATCACAGTATCGAATCACAATGCACATACAGTAGAATCATGAGAATCACAATGCACATACAGTAGAATCATGAGAATCACAATGCACATACAGTAGAATCATGAGAATCACAATGCACATACAGTAGAATCATGAGAATCACAATGCACATACAGTAGAATCATGAGAATCACAATGCACATACAGTAGAATCATGAGAATCACAATGCACATACAGTAGAATCATGAGAATCACAATGCACATACAGTAGAATCATGAGAATCACAATGCACATACAGTAGAATCATGAGAATCACAATGCACATACAGTAGAATCATGAGAATCACAATGCACATACAGTAGAATCATGAGAATCACAATGCACATACAGTAGAATCATGAGAATCACAATGCACATACAGTAGAGTCATGAGAATCACAATGCACATACAGTAGAGTCATGAGAATCACAATGCACATACAGTAGAATCATGAGAATCACAATGCACATACAGTAGAATCATGAGAATCACAATGCACATACAGTAGAATCATGAGAATCACAATGCACATACAGTAGAATCATGAGAATCACAATGCACATACAGTAGAATCATGAGAATCACAATGCACATACAGTAGAATCATGAGAATCACAATGCACATACAGTAGAATCATGAGAATCACAATGCACATACAGTAGAATCATGAGAATCACAATGCACATACAGTAGAATCATGAGAATCACAATGCACATACAGTAGAGTCATGAGAATCACAATGCACATACAGTAGAGTCATGAGAATCACAATGCACATACAGTAGAGTCATGAGAATCACAATGCACATACAGTAGAGTCATGAGAATCACAATGCACATACAGTAGAGTCATGAGAATCACAATGCACATACAGTAGAGTCATGAGAATCACAATGCACATACAGTAGAGTCATGAGAATCACAATGCACATACAGTAGAATCATGAGAATCACAATGCACATACAGTAGAGTCATGAGAATCACAATGCACATACAGTAGAGTCATGAGAATCACAATGCACATACAGTAGAGTCATGAGAATCACAATGCACATACAGTAGAATCATGAGAATCACAATGCACATACAGTAGAGTCATGAGAATCACAATGCACATACAGTAGAATCATGAGAATCACAATGCACATACAGTAGAATCATGAGAATCACAATGCACATACAGTAGAGTCATGAGAATCACAATGCACATACAGTAGAGTCATGAGAATCACAATGCACATACAGTAGAATCATGAGAATCACAATGCACATACAGTAGGATCATGAGAATCACAATGCACATACAGTAGAATCATGAGAATCACAATGCACATACAGTAGAATCATGAGAATCACAATGCACATACAGTAGAGTCATGAGAATCACAATGCACATACAGTAGAGTCATGAGAATCACAATGCACATACAGTAGAGTCATGAGAATCACAATGCACATACAGTAGAGTCATGAGAATCACAATGCACATACAGTAGAGTCATGAGAATCACAATGCACATACAGTAGAGTCATGAGAATCACAATGCACATACAGTAGAGTCATGAGAATCACAATGCACATACAGTAGAGTCATGAGAATCACAATGCACATACAGTAGAGTCATGAGAATCACAATGCACATACAGTAGAGTCATGAGAATCACAATGCACATACAGTAGAGTCATGAGAATCACAATGCACATACAGTAGAATCATGAGAATCACAATGCACATACAGTAGAGTCATGAGAATCACAATGCACATACAGGAGTCATGAGAATCACAATGCACATACAGTAGAGTCATGAGAATCACAATGCACATACAGTAGAATCATGAGAATCACAATGCACATACAGTAGAGTCATGAGAATCACAATGCACATACAGTAGAGTCATGAGAATCACAATGCACATACAGTAGAGTCATGAGAATTACAATGCACATACAGTAGAGTCATGAGAATCACAATGCACATACAGTAGAGTCATGAGAATCACAATGCACATACAGTAGAGTCATGAGAATCACAATGCACATACAGTAGAGTCATGAGAATCACAATGCACATACAGTAGAGTCATGAGAATCACAATGCACATACAGTAGAGTCATGAGAATCACAATGCACATACAGTAGAGTCATGAGAATCACAATGCACATACAGTAGTCATGAGAATCACAATGCACATACAGTAGAATCATGAGAATCACAATGCACAACGTATCAGCACGTAAGACATGCCTCGGTCTCTTCAGTCCCCACGTCCAGAACAGACGATGGGAGGCACAGTACTACATAGAGCCATGACTACATGGAACTGTATTCCACATCAAGTAACTTTTTAAAATTGTATAAACTGCCTTAGTTTTGCTGGACCCCATGAAGTGTAGCTGCTGCCTTGGCAGGAACTAATGGGGATCCATAATTACAAAATAAGTATTGGTATAATATTGTATTGTGAGGTCCCTGGCAATTCCCTGCCCTGTCGACTCACTCTCATTGTTCACACATTCATTCCTTCCTTGCCTTCTTCCCTCCTCTCCTTCTTCCTTCCCTCCTTCCTCTCTCCTTCTTCCTCCTCTCTCCTCCTCTCCATCTCTCCACTTAAATAATTCAGGCCAGTCCGCTGTGCTGGGGCAGGATCCTAGTTGTCTAAACGAGTGTGTGTGTGTGTGTGTTCTAAACGAGGGCTCACAACCCCAGAGCCCAGTCCTGCTGTCCTCTCCTCTGTTCCTCCACTAACAACCACAGAGGCGTCAGCGAGAGGGATGAGGAAAGGAGAGGGGGAGAGAAAGACAGAACACCTGGTCCACGTATATCAACCTCTGAGCAGTGTTAGCACTCACACTGACCTTCACGTCAGAACGAGAGGAAAGAAAGAGTGCATACCATCAGAAGACTGACCCAGTTAGTAAATGATGGTTTCTCCATGCCAGAGCTGATTTATTGGTGTACACTATTTGCTTAGTGCTTGCCCTTTTCACCAAGCTGAAGTTTGCGTTGTGTGTGTGTTTAGGCCCGTATCTCCCTCTGTCCTCCTTAACCTACTTTTTACAGGTGGTCTTTTCTGAGACCATCACACACACACAGTCTAGACTACATACAAAGTCTAGGGTATGGAGAGTACCCAATAATGGGATTTTGTGACTAAAAAGCAGGGTGGACTATCCATTTAAAAGCGCGTCTCGGCAGAAGTGTGTGTGTGTGTGTGTATATATATACATACACACAGTACCAGTTAAAAGTTTGGACGCCTACTTATTCAAGGGTTTTCCTTTATTTGGACTATTTTCTACATTGTACAATAATAACACAACACTGTTATTTAAGCTCCGTTTAGAGACCTAGAGAGCACTCATTACGCTGAGGTTTGGAGGAAGGATGGAGGAATGGGTGGGGCAGAGGCTTGACTTGAATCCCAGCCTTGGATTGATTGTTTCCTAGGCAACAGTACGGCTGACCTTATTTTACCCCTACATGCCCTCGCCGTGCACACACACTCCACTTACTCTGCTCACATACACACTCCTCTACTGCTTCTGATGGGCTTGACAGAATGGAATACACTTCTTGTGCATTTGTCTGAAAGCTTGAAGCTACAGTATGTGTGACTTAGTGCATGTATTTGTCCAGGGTGTGTGTGACTTAGTGCATGTATTTGTCCAGGGTGTGTGTGTGTTTCTGCTTGTGTGTGTTTTTTGTATTCCTTTCTGGATGAAGATTCTAAGTGGAACAGGAAGAAGCCATTTCCCAAAGCTAGAACTGGAGTCCTATTGGACTGGTTCTGTTGGAGGCCTGTCTCTTTGACGATTGGCCCTGTTCTCCTCAGCTGTGTGGTCCTCCTGTTTCCTGCTACTGCTGCTTACTCCCTCCGAACACACACACACACACACACACACGCGCACACACACACACACACACACACACAACGCTCAGGCCCTAACAGGCATAAAATAGGGTCTGGGCTGTCGCTTAAGCTGACCAGGCCCCTTGCTTCCCCAGAGTGTGTGTGTTCCCCCAGAGTGTGTGTGTTCCCCCAGAGTGTGTGTGTTCCCCCAGAGTGTGTGTGTTCCCCCAGAGTGTGTGTGTTCCCCCAGAGTGTGTGTGTGTGTGTTCCCCCAGAGTGTGTGTATCCACTCCATTGAGAGATACAGGGAGTAGAGCCATCTGAGGCTGCAGGTAATTTAACGGATCATGCTGCGGGAGAAACACAAAGCTGAATAGTGTTAGACACCGACAGGAGGATCCCTATGTTTTGCAGCAGTGACCAAGGACTGGAGGACCACAGACAGCAGGACGGGGGGGGGGGGGGGTCAAGATGCACTTCCTGTTATCCCTGTAGGAAGTGTGGGAAGTACAACACACACATCCGATGAAGGAGAGATGACAATCGGAATTACAGCACACGGAGACACAAAGGGAAGAGATCACAACAAGGTCTTCCACTAATGTCCCATTTACTCTACTCAAATACATTTTTATTCGTCACATGCTTTGTAAACAACAGGTGTCGACTAACAGTGAAATGTTTACTTACTGGTCCCTTTCCAACAACGCAGAGTTAAAGATACACAGCGGAATGGGGGGGGGATTGTAGAGGGCAGCTGGGTAGGATAGGATGGTGGGGGGGGTCCCAGATGTCCTGGGGGGTTTAAGTCTGTATGTACGTGTGGAGTAGACAGAGAGAGGACAGAGGTCTAAGCAGACACAACATGCATGTCTGAGCTGCTTAAGCCACACTGGGTCTGTAATGAGGAAACCGAGACTAAATGAGTTAATTTTACCTTTTATTTAACTAGGCAAGTCAGTTGAGAACAAATTCTTATTTTCAATGACGGCCTAGGGTTAACTGCCTGTTCAGGGGGCAGAAAGACAGATTTGTACCTTGTCATCTCGGGGGTTTGAACTTGCAACCTTCCGGTTACTAGTCCAACGCTCTAACCACTAGGCTACCCTGCCGCCCCATTAATAATAAAGGAGTGAATGAGAGACAGTATAGAATAATATGAGATTCAACGTGGAGGGGAGGAGGCGTTAGTGCTGTGCCATGTATCCAATTAATTCCAATGTATGTTTTTGCGTGATATTCCAAATGCCTGTATCGCAAGAATCACGTGTTTTAAGTTTGTCTGCTTGGCCTAATGTTTATTTTTTTTATTTCACCTGCAACACAGAGTTACACATGGAGTAAGCAATAAACAGATTTATTTTTTAATGTAAAAAATATATATAATCTATATACATTGTGTGCAACAGGCATGAGGAGGCAGGCGAATAATTACAATTTTGCATATTAACACTGGAGTGATGAATGATCAGATGGTCATGTACAGGTAGAGATATTGGTGTGCATAAGAGCAGAAAAGTAAATAAATATAAACAGTATGGGGATAAGGTAGGTAAATTGGGTGGGCTATTTACCGATAGACTATGTACAGCTGCAGCGATCGGTTAGCTGCTCAGATAGCAGATGTTTAAAGTTGGTGAGGGAGATAAAAGTCTCCAACTTCAATGATTTTTGCAATTCGTTCCAGTCACAGGCAGCAGAGAACTGGAAGGAATTGCGGCCAAATGAGGTGTTGGCTTTAGGGATGATCAGTGAGATACACCTGCTGGAGCGCGTGCTACGGGTGGGTGTTGCCATCGTGACCAGTGAACTGAGATAAGGCGGAGCTTTACCTAGCATGGACTTGTAGATGACCTGGAGCCAGTGGGTCTGGCGACAAATATGTAGCGAGGCCCAGCCGACTAGAGCATACAGGTCGCAGTGGTGGGTGGTATAAGGTGCTTTAGTAACAAAGCGGATTGCACTGTGATAAACTGCATCCAGTTTGCTGAGTAGAGTATTGGAAGCCATTTTGTAGATGGCATCGCCGAAGTTGAGGATCGGTAGGATAGTCAGTTTTACTAGGGTAAGTTTGGCGGCATGAGTGAAGGAGGCTTTGTTGCGAAATAGAAAACTGATTCTAGATTTGATTTGGGGTTGGAGATGTTTGATACGAGTCTGGAAGGAGAGTTTACAGTCTAGCCAGACACCTAGGTACTCATAGATGTCCACATATTCTAGGTCTGAACCATCCGGGGTGGTGATGCTAGTCGGGCGTGCGGGTGCAGACAGTGAACGGTTGAAAAGCATGCATTTGGTTTTACTAGCGTTTGAGAGCAGTTGGTGGCCACGGAAGGAGTGTTGTATGTCATTGAAGCTCATTTGGAGGTTAGATAGCACAGTGTCCAAGGAAGGGCCAGAAGTATACAGAATGGTGTCGTCTGCGTAGAGGTGGATCGGGGAATCGCCCGCAGCAAGAGCAACATCATTGATATATACAGAGAAAAGAGTCGGCCCGAGAATTGAACCCTTTGGCACCCCCATAGAGACTGCCAGAGGACTGGACAACATGCCCTCCGATTTGACACACTGAACTCTGTCTGCAAAGTAGTTGGAGAAACGGGCAAGGCAGTCATTAGAAAAACCGAGGCTACTGAGTCTGCCGATAAGATTATGGTGATTGACATCGACCTGCCTTGGCCAGGTCGATGAAGACTGCTGCACAGTACTGTCTTTTATCGATGGCGGTTATGATATCGTTTAGTACCTTGAGCGTGGCTGAGGTGCACCTGTGATCGGCTCGGAATCCAGATTGCACAGCGGAGAATGTACGGTGGGATTCGAGATGGTCAGTGATCTGTTTGTTGACTTTGCTTTCGAAGACCTTAGATAGGCAGGGCAGGATGGATATAGGTCTGTAACAGTTTGGGTACAGGGTGTCTCCCCCTTTGAAGAGGGGGATGACCGCGGCAGCTTTCCATTCCTTGGGGATCTCAGACGATATGAAAGAGAGGTCGAACAGGCTGGTAATAGGGGTTGATGATGTCGCTTTGTTCTCTGCTCCTTCGCGCCTTCTGTGCTGTGTGCACCTTCCCATTTACACACCAAGCTCCTCCCCCACACAACAGGCTCTTCCCCACACATCAAGCTCCTCCCCACACACCAAGCTCCTCCCCACACACCAAGCTCCTCCCCACACACCAAGCTCCTCCCCACACACCAAGCTCCTCCCCACACACCAAGCTCCTCCCCACACACCAAGCTCCTCCCCACACACCAAGCTCCTCCCCACACACCAAGCTCCTCCCCACACACCAAGCTCCTCCCCACACACCAAGCTCCTCCCCACACACCAAGCTCCTCCCCACACACCAAGCTCCTCCCCACACACCAAGCTCCTCCCCACACACCAAGCTCCTCCCCACACACCAAGCTCCTCCCCACACACCAAGCTCCTCCCCACACACCAAGCTCCTCCCCACACACCAAGCTCCTCCCCACACACCAAGCTCCTCCCCACACACCAAGCTCCTCCCCACACACCAAGCTCCTCCCCACACACCAAGCTCCTCCCCACACACCAAGCTCCTCCCCACACACCAAGCTCCTCCCCACACACCAAGCTCCTCCCCACACACCAAGCTCCTCCTTGTTAGTGAACAACAACAAAGATGAGAGATCACTTTTCTCTCTGACAACTTGCTGTTTGATTTTGAGGTTTGGTAAAACAGAATGGGTCATATGGAGACTGAAACACATTGAGACATTATTTTACTGTAATAGAGGAGTTAACCTTTTAACTAGACCCTTTTTCTATCTCAACTCCTCAAACTGCACTCAGAGCAGACACTACTGAAACAGGAGAATCAACCAACACTGATTCTGGAAAATGAATGCTCAGTTCGTCGTGAGCGGGATTGCAGTACCACATACCACTAGCAGCATTTTAACGAAACACTGTTATACTAGCTGTCTAGTCTGTTTTATAAATGTGCAGTAAGCATAAAACACTATTTAACCTCTCTGCGCACTATGAAATTCGACAACATACGGTGATAGCTACATAAATAGTCATATTAAACATTCATGAAAATACAAGTGTCTCACATGTTTCGAAAGCCTAGAATCTTGCTAATCCAACTGCGTTGTCAGATTTAAAAAAGGATTTACTGCAAAAGAATACGATGCGATTATCTGAGGATAGAGCCCCATAAAAAAACTACTATTTCAACCAGCACAGGCTAACAAAATCACAAACTACAGTAAAATAAATTGTTTACCTTTGACGATCTTGCTCTGTTTGCAATTCCAATGCTCATTGTTACACAATGAATGTTCTTTGGTTTGATAAAATACATTTTTATAGCCTAACACGAAACATTTTGTGAAGCGCTTGTGTCGTGAATTCCGTCTCATTCCATTTTCAACGACACATTCAATGTAAATACACACACGAAACGTGACTTTTCCAGTCATGTTTGGTTTCATTGCAATCAACTGGTTTGTTTGTAACAGAACCAAACCTGATGGGTCATTTCGCGGGATGTATTGACTGAAAGAAACCGATTTGAAAACAACAAGTAATGACATCATTGTGCACCAATGATAAGACCGCTGTTTCGTTGATTGACTGTATTTTAACCCAATGACCACTGATCATCTTGAAATCTAGCTAGGTAGATAGCCAATGAGCTAAGGTAAACGGCAATATGTAATGTTTATGTGTTGGAAGACCAACCCATGTAGTAAACTCCGGCGTAAAGAGGGTCATTCGCCATTGAAGTTTCATACCGGAAGGAGCAACGCATGTTACGCACAGCGTTGTTTTGGTAAAGCGCAGCTTCAGCTGTTTATATATCAATCAGTATGGCGACTAAGTCGGGGAAAGTTAAATCTAAGTCTAGATATACAGATGTACACACAATTTTAGAAGATATTGATCGGGAAAATGAGACAGGTTGTTGGAGGACGATTCATTTAGCGATTCCCAAATGGAGGAATATTTATTCGAACGGAGAGGACATCGTTTTGGACTGGTAAGTTTTTCTCATGCCAATGCCGTTGTTTGAAAATTAATAATAAAAATATTATTTGTGAAATGAAATAGCCTATTTGAGGCTGAGGGGAGGGCAGGCCCACAACAATGGCCAAAGTGAAATGGAGACAGTAGATACAGCTGGTCTGTTGTAATATAATAAAGACAGTAGATCTAGCTGAAATGTCATAATATAAAATGGACAGTAGATCTAGCTGGTCTATAATAATATATTCAACCTTGTGTTCACTGTACTCTATATATATCTGTTTAGTATACCTGTTGATACAGGGCTCATATGTGAAACTATTCTAACTGAACAGTTTCTTTCACAGTGACACTGACTCCGAATGGGAGCCCCCAGTGCCAAGGTGTCCATCCCCCACTGAAGCTGGTTCATCCAGCTCCTGCCACAAGTGGTGTTCATCTGCCCAAATGTATTTCTGCAGGCATGGATGTGCCTCAGGGCCAAAAGGGCACAGCATGGAGCGTCGCTGTGTTCTTTGCAAAATGAAGTCCCCCATCACCTGCACCACATGCTTGGTGACCCTCTGCTTTACAGAAGAGACTGCTATGGCACCTGGCATTAGCAGCACAATATTGTGTAGAGGACTGAGGGTCTTCCAAATATAGAAAGTGTTATATTGTAAATGTATATACACTGCTCAAAAAAATAAAGGGAACACTTAAACAACACAATGTAACTCCAAGTCAATCACACTTCTGTGAAATCAAACTGTCCACTTAGGAAGCAACACTGATTGACAATAAATTTCACATGCTGTTGTGCAAATGGAATAGACAACAGGTAGAAATTATAGGCAATTAGCAAGACACCCCCAATAAAGGAGTGGTTCTGCAGGTGGTGACCAAAGACCACTTCTCAGTTCCTATGCTTCCTGGCTGATGTTTTGGTCACTTTTGAATGCTGGCGGTGCTTTCACTTTAGTGGTACCATGGGACGGAGTCTACAACCCACACAAGTGGCTCAGGTAGTGCAGCTCATCCAAGATGGCACATCAATGTGAGCTGTGGAAAGAAGGTTTGCTGTGTCTGTCAGCGTAGTGTCCAGAGCATGGAGGCGCTACCAGGAGACAGGCCAGTACATCAGGAGATGTGGAGGAGGCCGTAGGAGGGCAACAACCCAGCAGCAGGACCGCTACCTCCGCCTTTGTGCAAGGAGGAGCAGGAGGAGCACTGCCAGAGCCCTGCAAAATTACCTCCAGCAGGCCACAAATGTACATGTGTCTGCTCAAACGGTCAGAAACGGACTCCATGAGGGTGGTATGAGGGCCATACGTCCACAGGTAGGGGTTGTGCTTACAGCCCAACACCGTGCAGGACGTTTGGCATTTGCCAGAGAACACCAAGATTGGCAAATTCGCCACTGGCGCCCTGTGCTCTTCACAGATGAAAGCAGGTTCACACTGAGCACATGTGACAGACGTGACAGCCTGGAGACGACGTGGAGAACGTTCTGCTTCCTGCAACATCCTCCAGCATGACCGGTTTGGCGGTGGGTCAGTCATGGTGTGGGGTGGCATTTCTTTGGGGGGGCCGCACAGCCCTCCATGTGCTCGCCAGAGGGAGCCTGATTGCCATTAGGTACCGAGATGAGATCCTCAGACCCCTTATGAGACCATATGCTGGTGCGGTTGCCCTGGGTTCCTACTAATGCAAGACAATGCTAGACCTCATGTGGCTGGAGTGTGTCAGCAGTTCCTGCAAGAGGAAGGCATTAATGCTATGGACTGGCCCGCCCGTTCCCCAGACCTGAATCCAATTGAGCACATCTTGGACATCATGTCTCGCTCCATCCACCAACGCCACATTGCACCACAGACTGTCCAGGAGTTTGCGGATGCTTTAGTCCAGGTCTGGGAGGAGATCCCTCAGGAGACCATCCGCCACCTCATCAGGAGCATGCCCAGGCGTTGTAGGGAGGTCATACAGGCACGTGGAGGCCACACACACTACTGAGCCTCATTTTGACTTGTTTTAAGGACATTACATCAAAGTTGGATCAGCCTGTAGTGTGGTTTTCCACTTTAATTTTGAGTGTGACTCCAAATCCAGACCTCCATGGGTTGATAAATTTGATTTCCATTGATCATTTTTGTGTGATTTTGTTGTCAACACATTCAACTATGAAGAGAAAAAAGTATTTAATAAGAATATTTCGTTCATTCAGATCTAGGATGTGTTATTTTTGTGTTCCCTTTATTTTTTTGAGCAGTGTATTTTTTTCATGTTTTTTCTCCATGTTTTGGGGGGGTGTGTTAGAATACCATTTTGGTATTTTGTATATAGTTATTCCATTCAAAATGTATAACTTCACCAATTTGGCCACTTTGGGTACATTTGGGCTACTTGTGTGGGACACCTGGGTGGCTTCATGATAAATGTCATGTAGCACACTCATTTTGGAAGTTATCATTCTGAAACTTTGCAGCTGTAAGAGCTGTAAGAGGTTATATAAGGAATTAGCAAGTCGTTCTCATTCTGAGAAATACGGTAGGCCACTGGATTTCAACATCTGAACAAAGTGGACAGGCCAACATGCTGTTTAAACAGTTGGAGACAGACAAAAGGTTGTGTTCATAACAATTCAACTCTATTACCTCATTAGCTAATAAATATTTCCAAGTTGGCTAAACTTGAAAGATAAACATTAGCTGACTACACATTAACAGGTGGGCTTGTGCTTTAGAGATTGTTTGAGACCTGTGTTAATTTTCTAAAATGTCTCCTACCAGAAGTTTGTCATTATTAGTAAATGTGCATTGTTCATGGTACCTGTAGGACATTGAGGGGAAAGAGGTCTCCACCCCCCCCCCTTCCTCTCTCCCCTTTCTCTGTCTTCTCATGGGCAGTGGTGCTCAATGTTCCTCTATTTCACTCAGTGATAGAAGGATGGCGTGTGGAGAGATCGCTGGAGTGATGGAAGCCTTTATGAAGTAATGTTCTCACCCAGGTTGTTTCTCCCTCCCTCCATCCCACTTTGTTGTTTCTCACTCCCTCATCCCACTTTGTTGTTTCTCACTCCCTCATCCCACTTTGTTGTTTCTCACTCCGTCCATCCCCCTTTGTTGTTTCTCACTCCCTCATCCCACTTTGTTGTTTCTCACTCCCTCATCCCACTTTGTTGTTTCTCACTCCCTCATCCCACTTTGTTGTTTCTCACTCCCTCCATCCCACTTTGTTTCTCACTCTCTCATCCCACTTTGTTGTTTCTCACTCCCTCATCCCACTTTGTTGTTTCTCACTCCCTCATCCCACTTTGTTGTTTCTCACTCCCTCCATCCCACTTTGTTTCTCACTCTCTCATCCCACTTTGTTGTTTCTCACTCTCTCATCCCACTTTGTTGTTTCTCACTCCCTCATCCCACTTTGTTGTTTCTCACTCCCTCATCCCACTTTGTTGTTTCTCACTCCCTCCATCCCACTTTGTTGTTTCTCACTCCCTCCATCCCACTTTGTTTCTCACTCCCTCCAACCCACTTTGTTGTTTCTCACTCCCTCAACCCACTTTGTTGTTTCTCACTCCCTCATCCCACTTTGTTGTTTCTCACTCCCTCATCCCACTTTGTTGTTTCTCACTCCCTCCAACCCACTTTGTTGTTTCTCACTCCCTCATCCCACTTTGTTGTTTCTCACTCCCTCCAACCCACTTTGTTGTTTCTCACTCCCTCCAACCCACTTTGTTGTTTCTCACTCCCTCATCCCACTTTGTTGTTTCTCACTCCCTCCAACCCACATCATTTCCTTTCTTCCTCTTTGATGGACTGCTGGAGGTCAAGGACACTTGAAGTAGAATTACCCCTAACCACAGTTCTAGGATCAGATATTCCCACCCCCAGTCCAACCCATATACATTTTGGGGAGGAATAATATCTGACCCTGTACCAGTGGTTCAGGGCATTATCTGCTCTGGACTACATTGACATGTTGCTACACACCACTACAGAACTCCTGAGTTGCGGTGTTATTCCATGGTAATGATGACTACCTGTTATGTTTTGGAACTCAGTAGAAATGTGGGAAATCATTGTGCAACCAACTTCCTGTATTGTTGTTACAGCATGCTAGACAGACTTTCGTAGAGGGTTGTTACGACATCATGCTATGCCCAACCAAGGAAGAGTTTGGGCTCCACCGAGCCTTACAATCTATCCACAGGCACGACAATAGCCCCCCCACCCCACCCGATCACCCCACAGACCATTCAGGAACTCTCTTCTCCCCTTCTCTCTTCTACCCTTCTCTCTTGTCCTGTCCTAGTAGTTCAGTGTACTAGGTTGATGTACTTGTACACTGTTCTCCTATGTAATGGTGTATAATAATTAATATTATATTTTTTGCCATTTAGTGTACTTTGGTACTTGATGTGTAGTAGCACAACTTAACTTGTGTCATGTACTTGGTTTGCGCAGTATGTACTTGGTATGCGTAGTATGTACTTTGTATGCGCAGTAGTAAAGTGTGGTTATATTCAGTATGCGTGTTGTGTCGTTGACAGTAGTATGTAGAGTAAGTGTTCTGTATTCCAGGGTGACTGTCTGCTGAGGGATTGTTGCTTGTTTAATAATTCTCTCAAATAAAGGATCAAAGGTCCCTGCCACAGTCAACCTCCTGCATTTCATTACAACTACACACACACACACATACTGTACACTCCTAATCCTCTCACACACTCATCAGTAATACCATCCATTATGTACAATATTCTTTTGATTCAGTTGGGAGATGTTGTAGTAGTTAATTGGATATATTTTACATTGCTGTATTATTGAATCACTCAACATGTGGGTTGTTGTTATCTTCCATAGTGAGAATGGATTAGTTTCATAGAGTTAACAGCACAGTCGTCCTGACTCCACATCCGTCTTCCTGGACTGCACACTACATCAACGACAGAACAGAACACACACCTAGCGTCAGGCTGAAGACTGGACATGGGCTGTCTGACAAGACATTCCCCTAGTCCTCCTTTCTCTACTGTCTGTTTCTGTGTTCCTACAATATCATGGTTTTATGCCCTGGCCCCTGTCTCTATCATAGTGCCAGTTTGTGTGTTCTACACTGCCCTGCATTTGATTCTTCCTGTTTCACTTTGTTCTCTCACTGATTGGCTGCTCTGACATTCTACTCTGTGACACTGTTCTACAGCACTTCCATGATTCTCTGTGCTGTCACAGCTCCCCTGGCTCACAGTTGGCACAGAGCATCCTGGGTATAATTAGGGTGTACCACCTCCAAGGTCTGGGGGGGTGAGATATTGAGGGGAGAGGGAAGGAAAGGTTGACAGTGTTTGACACCTTTGGCACACACCCTCTCTAATTGCCAGGGCATACATCATCTGAGCTGAGGATAGAGGAGGATGGAGGGACACGTGAAAGGAAGAGTCTGAGATGAGGAGAAGAGAGACAACGATGGGTGGGGAAAGAGGGATTGATATGCAAAGGGGGGGGGGGGAGAATAGCAAGGGGGGGAGGAAGAGAAGAGGTAGTTTGACAAGACCTGTGAGCAGCTTTAGACAGGAGAGGAGTCACAGTGACTGACACTCACTACAGGTGGTACACCCCTATGTAAACACTGCTGTCACTGCCAGCACACACACACACCCTTCAGTACGCCAAAGTAAACATACTGGTGTGTGTGTGGTGGAGAGCCGATACATGTAATAGAGCTATGCATCGTGACCTGAGGGGTTGAACACAAACACACAGGGGATCAATACTGTGTGTGTGTGTCCTGTTTGAGTAGCCCAGATCGATGGGCCCCGTCTTGTAGATTGATCACCAATACTCTGCGGCATTTATTGATTAGGAATCAGCTTAGTGAAGAGCTGTCTCAGTGCTGTCCCTGTGTTGAAGTCTACGGCACCTCTACTAACTGTGTGGAAGTCTACGGCACCTCTACTAACTGTGTTGAAGTCTACGGCACCTCTCTACTAACTGTGTTGAAGTCTACGACACCTCTACTGTGTTGAAGTCTACGGCACCTCTCTACTAACTGTGTTGAAGTCTACGGCACCTCTACTAACTGTGTTGAAGTCTACGGCACCTCTACTAACTGTATTGAAGTCTACGGCACCGCTCTACTAACTGTGTTGAAGTCTACGGCACCGCTCTACTAACTGTGTTGAAGTCTACGGCACCGCTCTACTAACTGTGTTGAAGTCTACGGCACCGCTCTACTAACTGTGTTGAAGTCTACGGCACCGCTCTACTAACTGTGTTGAAGTCTGCAGCTCTCTGCAACCAGGGTGGGTGATCAGTGACCGAGGCGTTTGACTTGATATTGGGGCTGTTATTACACATGGGAAATGGAAATCCTTCCTGAAACACATACTGCTCACATTGTAACCATTTTCTGTCCTCTCTCTCTCTCCGTTAATCCTTCTTACTCTCTCTCTTTGTGTCCTCTCGCTGTGTTCATTTAGTTTCCTCTCTTCTCTCTCTTTCTGATGTCCCAGTCATTTTGGGGCTCTTTTCTCTGTCCACCCACTTAACTTGAGACCCCCCCCCTCTCTCCATGCTATTCTCTCTCCTTTTCCCCCTACAGTGACTCCTTGCACTTGTCCTCTCTCCCTCCCTCCCTCGCTCTGTCGCTCCCCGATAAAGACTCCCACTGACGGATCTGAACTTGCCGCCGAGACACACATCCTGTCTTTTATTTCTCTCTTTCTTTCCCTGCCCCCCTCATCCCCCCCTCATGTGCTCAGTGTGGAGTGGAGACCAATTAAAGTCCATATCCTCCTCTCTTTCTCGACCTCATGCTCTCTCCTGTACCTCGCTCACTCTTGATCTCTTTTCTCAATTTCTATTCAAAGGGTTTTATTGGCATGGGAAACATATGTTTACATTGCTAAAGCAAGTGAAGTAGATGATAAACATATTTTTTAAATGAACAGTAAACATTACACTCACAGAAGCTCTCTGTCTCTCTCTCCTCTGTCTACAGCCAGACTCTCCTGGGTCACTAATTAAAACAACTCTTTTGTCTCTACTTTCTTTTATCCTCCCCTCATCGTCCGACTGACTTTCTCTCTTTTTCCTGTCTTATTCTCATGAGCCTCTCACTTTGTCCATGGTCACCTCTCCTATTCCTCCTTATGTCATGCCATTCTACATCCCATTATACACACTATCTCTTCCCCCTCATACTTCTCCTTACTTCCTTCTGTCTCTTGCTTACTTTTCTTGTCACGTTTTTTGTTTCATCACACACTTCATCCCTCGCTCCCATTCTCACATTGACTATCACTGCTCTACATATCTACTTCTTTCTCTCTCTGCCCCCTTAGGTACCCCCCCCCCCAAAAAAAAAATATTTTATAGAATATTGTATTTGGCATTTACTACTATAGCCCAGGGTTCCCCAAACTGTGTCCTGCCAGTCCCTTGACACTTGTGGGGGTTGTAGTGCAAAATGGAGAACACCATAGTCTTTGTGAAAGCCTCTCCTTTCCATAGAGTGAAATAGTGTGTAGACCAAACTGTTCAGACGCTAGACGTTTTTGTGATTAGTCAGATTTTGGGGATATCTCATGGTCTGACAAACACTGCTGTAGCTCGGCCACCTTCCACCATCAATAAACTCTTAAGGATTAATATTCTGCAGACTGGTGGACATACTGGCCAGTCTGTTCTCTCTCCACTAGTGGAGGACTGTTAGATATGCTGCTTCTCTCTCCACTAGTGGAGGACTGTTAGATATGCTGCTTCTCTCTCCACTAGTGGAGGACTGTTAGATTAGGCTGCTTCTCTCTCCACTAGTGGAGGACTGGTAGATATGCTGCTTCTCTCTCCACTAGTGGAGGACTGTTAGATATGCTGCTTCTCTCTCCACTAGTGGAGGACTGGTAGATATGCTGCTTCTCTCTCCACTAGTGGAGGACTGTTAGATTAGGCTGCTTCTCTCTCCACTAGTGGAGGACTGTTAGATATGCTGCTTCTCTCTCCACTAGTGGAGGACTGGTAGATATGCTGCTTCTCTCTCCACTAGTGGAGGACTGTTAGATTAGGCTGCTTCTCTCTCCACTAGTGGAGGACTGTTAGATATGCTGCTTCTCTCTCCACTAGTGGAGGACTGTTAGATTAGGCTGCTTCTCTCTCCACTAGTGGAGGACTGTTAGATATGCTGCTTCACTCTCCACTAGTGGAGGACTGTTAGATATGCTGCTACTCTCTCCACTAGTGGAGGACTGTTAGATTAGGCTGATTCTCTCTCTCCACTAGTGGAGGACTGTTAGATTAGGCTGCTTCTCTCTCCACTAGTGGAGGACTGTTAGATATGCTGCTTCTCTCTCCACTAGTGGAGGACTGTTAGATTAGGCTGCTTCTCTCTCCGCTAGTGGAGGACTGTTAGATATGCTGCTTCTCTCTCCACTAGTGGAGGACTGTTAGATTAGGCTGCTTCTCTCTCCGCTAGTGGAGGACTGTTAGATATGCTGCTTCTCTCTCCACTAGTGGAGGACTGTTAGATTAGGCTGCTTCTCTCTCCACTAGTAGAGGACTGTTAGATATGCTGCTTCTCTCTCCACTAGTGGAGGACTGTTAGATTAGGCTGCTTCTCTCTCCGCTAGTGGAGGACTGTTAGATATGCTGCTTCTCTCTCCACTAGTGGAGGACTGTTAGATATGCTGCTACTCTCTCCACTAGTGGAGGACTGTTAGATTAGGCTGATTCTCTCTCTCCACTAGTGGAGGACTGTTAGATTAGGCTGCTTCTCTCTCCACTAGTGGAGGACTGTTAGATATGCTGCTTCTCTCTCCACTAGTGGAGGACTGTTAGATTAGGCTGCTTCTCTCTCCGCTAGTGGAGGACTGTTAGATATGCTGCTTCTCTCTCCACTAGTGGAGGACTGTTAGATTAGGCTGCTTCTCTCTCCGCTAGTGGAGGACTGTTAGATATGCTGCTTCTCTCTCCACTAGTGGAGGACTGTTAGATTAGGCTGCTTCTCTCTCCACTAGTAGAGGACTGTTAGATATGCTGCTTCTCTCTCCACTAGTGGAGGACTGTTAGATTAGGCTGCTTCTCTCTCCGCTAGTGGAGGACTGTTAGATATGCTGCTTCTCTCTCCACTAGTGGAGGACTGTTAAATTAGGCTGTGTCTCCTCAATTCACTAAGGCCCTTCGACACCGTACTGCTCAGGTCTGGCCCCATGTTGTTATTCCCAGAACCAGCCAGCCTTGACTGGAGGCCCTAGTGTGTGTCAGAGTCAAGTCCATATTGTTCTCTTCCGACTCCCTTTTTCTTCTTAATTAGCATTGTTGGGCCTCTCTCTCTCTCGTTCTCTCTCTCTCTG